>NC_077227.1:181631143-181831143 GCF_027887165.1 Monodelphis domestica | reverse complement strand
GGAGAGGGACAGATGACTGGCCCCCACAAAGTCTTATGGACTTAACTTGACTTGTAGCTCCAAAAGTCTAGCAGTAAGCAACTGGAACTTTCAAAGGTGTTTCCATAAAGCTCATCACCATCATTGCTAAACCTCTAATGTGCCTGGATGGGGAGAGGGAGAGGGAAATGTGCCAAATTGGCTTGTCACTGCCTCAGCCCCACTCACAGGTATTCACATCTGAAACTTTAGGTCTCCTTGTGCTCCTATGGGTATTCATTTTTCCTTTGTGAGGATGACAAGGGCAAAATTTTGCCATTCAAATATAGGATCTAAACTTGTTTATAGAAGTCTTATAAATTATGACATGGCAGATAGAGTATTGGGCTAGGAGTCAGAAAAACTCTTCCTAAGTTCAAATCTGGTCTCAAATACTTACTATGTGACCTTGGGCAAGTCATTTAACCCCATTTGCCTCAGTTTCATCATCTGTCAAATGAGCTGGAGAAGAAAATGGCAAACCATTCCAGTATCTTTGCCTAGGAAACCCCAGATGAGGTCATAGAAGTCAGATACAACTGTAAAACAATTTATAGTGTTAGTAAGTAGGGTCAGGGGAAAATTAGAATTTAAGACACAGTCCTCTTTGGTATCCATTTTCATACTGAATCTCTACATACTTACTTGGGATTATTGACCCTGGCTTTCCCAAGTTAAATCTTCTGAATCTTGATACACATTAGTTCTCTCTTTCTCTCTCCCTTATTCATGAAACTTCAGATCTAAATTAATTTCCTCTTTCTCTGGCTCTCTTTCCATTTCTGCCTCTTTCACTGTTTGTCTGTTTCTCCCCTTCCATGTCTGTTACACAAATTCATTTTTTTCACTCCTTGCAAATCCACTTTGATCCTTGACCCTCCTTTCACATAGGCAAGGGCTAGGTGCTTCTTTCTTAAATAAAGCTAGCTTATGGAAGCTGTAATTAACCATGGAGAAATAATCATTTTTCTTAACATCCATCTCCACGCACCCCAGTGGCTACAGGATTAAATATCAATGGTTTTTGGTATTTAAAGCTCATCATAACCTAGCCCCATTCTGTCTTTCTCTTTCCCTTTTTTGTACATCTTTCCTCACAGCACACTGCCATCCAGCAGTGCTGGCCTTCTTGCTGTTCTTCATAGGGGGAACTTTATCTCTTGTCTCTGTACCTTGACATTTGCTGTCTTCCCCTCTCATAATGAGTGTGATCATCCTTCTCAATTCCTCTTCCTACTTTTCCTGGTTTCCTTGAAGACTTAGCTTGTTTCCCATTTTTTGCAGGAGTCCTTTTCCAGCCCTTCTAGATGCTAGTGAATTTTCTGCTGAGATGATCTTCTGGCTACACTTTTTGTAAAAATTTTTACTTTCTATCTTAGAATCAATACTGTGTATTGGTTCTAAGGCAGAAGAGCAGTAAGGGCTAGAAAGTGGGGGTTAAGTAAATTACTCAATGTCACTGAGCTAGGAAATGTCTGAGGTCAAATTTGAACCAGGGACCTGCTTCCCTGGCCCTGGTTTTCTATACACTGAACACCTAGCTGTCTCAAGGCACTCTATATTTCTTATATGCACCTAGTTATTTACATGCTGTTTCTTCCATTATAATGTTTGTTTCTTTAGGGTGGGAACATATTTTTGTTTTGTTTTATTTTATTTTTTTCCCCCAGAACTTGGTAAATCACTTGGCACACATTAAGTATTTAATAAATGCTTGTGAACTGATTGATTAACTTCATTCAAGCTTCTTTTGGATGTTGTGTCCATGTAGGCACATCAACCTCAGTCTTAGTCCTGTAATTACTATCTTTTTGGTTCCAGGTTTTATTTATGAATTTTGTTGTTATTGTTCACTTATTTTATTTTCCTAATTACATGTAATAAAACTTTTCAATATACATTTCCCCAAATTATAAGATTCAAGTTGTCTCCTTTCCTTCCTTTCCTCCCTGCTCTTGGAGATGTTAAATAATTTGATCTGCATTAAACATGTATTATCATGCAAAACATACTTCCATATTGGTCATTGTTGTAAGAGAATACTCATATAAAACCAAAACTCCCCAAGTAAATAAACTAATGTGAAAGATAGTATGCTTTGATCTTCAATCCAACTCCAACAGCTCTTTCTCTGAAGGTGCACAGCATTTTTTGTCAGAAATCCTTTAGAACTGTTTCAGATCATTGTATTGCAGAGAGTAGTGAAGTCTTTCACAGTTGATCATTCTACAATATTGTTGTTACTATGTACAGTGTTCTCCTGGTTCTGCTTATTTCACTCTGCATAGATCCAGGTAGATCTTTCCTTTTTTTTTCTGAAATTATCCTGCTTACCATTTCTTATAGAACAGGAGCATTCCTTCCCTATCATGAATATACAATTTTTTCAGCCATTCCCCAGTTGATAGACATTTCCTCACTTTCCAATTCTTTGCCACCACAAAGAGCTGCTATAAATATTTTTTGGTAGAAGTAGGTCCTTTGCCTTTTTTTATGATCTTTTTGGTATACAGACCTAGTAGTAATAATACAGGATCAAAGGGAATGCACAGTTTTATACCCCTTTAAGCATAACTCCAAATCACCTTAAAAAAAATACAAAGGGAGAAGACCCAGACCCAGAGTAGATAGAATACTTTCCACTTAGGGATTTCCCTGAATACCCAGCCATGATCTCTGAGTATTATAACCTTTGGTTAGTAGTAGTAGTCTCTCGGTAACTCTCTCGGCATTGGAAGCCTGGGTCCAGTGGCACGAAAAGTCGTTACACCTGGAGACTTCCTCAGCTGCGTTGTGAAAGGGAAACAGAATCACTTTCTCTCACAGGGCCATATGTGCAAATGCCTTGGAGACAATTGATATATAGAAAACCAGTATCTCTTTTATTATAAGAGGGCATACAAATTGAGGATCAGAACAAAGGGTCCCTAATTCTAAGGAATCTAGCTAGTTTCTCACAATCCTCTATGTCCCTCTCAAGAGGGAGCCTTCTGATCTTCTGGCTAACTTATTAGCTCCCTATTTCTATCTAGATATTTCCCAAAGCTGACTAAGCTGCCTATCTATGACTCTCAATAGTTGATTAGATTTAGTTCTACAGCTGTGTCCCAAAAACCATTATGATTGATCTCAAATGATTAAGTTCACCCCAGGAGGTCTGACCCCTGAGGTAAAATCTCAAAGCCAATCTAACAGGACTTTTAGATAAAAACCTTCTGGAAAGCACAGCAGGTATGGTCAGATCCTTTTCTAGATGCTTCCCAGTCAAATAGAGTACCTCCAAAGATGACTTAGGGGTTTACTCCTTCTCCACAATCAGGTTGAGGTAGATGAGCTCCGACAAGCCCGTCTTTCCTCCACTCTTCTGGACAGGAAGAGCCCAACCTCCTACAGGAAGTCAAGCCATTCTAGCAGTTGTCATTTCCAAATTGTTCCTCCTCTGCCTTCTGCCTGCTAAAATCCTTTCCCTAGAGTTCTTACCTTGTGCATTAAAGACAGACTTCTACTTCTCTTGAATCTTTTCCTATTTCTATCCTTTTCCCATTATACCTTCCAGAACGGTTAGATCAACTCAAAATTCCACCAACAATGCATTAATGTCCCAATTTTGTCAAATTCCTTACAACATTTATCATTTTACTTTACTGCCATATTGGCAAATCTGATAGATGTGAGGGGATAACTCAGAGCTGTTTTAATTTGTACTTCTACAATCATGAGTGATTTAAAATATTTTTGTATGATTATTGATAACTTTGATTTCTTCATTTGAAAATTGCTTGTTCTGGGGGCAGCTGGGTAGCTCAGTGGATTGAGAGCCAGCCCTAGAGACGGGAGGTCCTAGGTTCAAATCTGGCCTCAGACACTTCCCAGCTGTGTGACCCTGGGCACGTCACTTGACCCCCATTGCCTAGCCCTTACCACTCTTCTGCCTTGGAGCCAATATACAGTATTGACTCCAAGATGGAAGGTAAGGGTTTAAAAAAAAATTGCTTGTTCATATCCTTTGACCATTTTTCAATTGGGGAATGACTTGTATTCTTATAAATTTGACTTAGTTCTCTATAAGTTTAAAAAATTTGACCTTTATCAGAGAAATGTATTATAAAAAATTTCCCCAGTTTATTGTTTCCCTTCTAATATTTGTTACATTGTCTTTGTATAAAATTAAATTTAATATTTAATATTTAAATTAATTTAATAATTTTAAATTTAATATGATAAAAATATTCATTTTTTCCTTATAAATCTCTATCTCTCATTTGGTCATAAATTCTTCCCTGCTCCATAGAATTTCCAAGTAAACTTTTCAATGTTCCCCTAACTTACTTATGGTATCACTCTTTAAATCTAAATCATATACCCATTTTGATCTTAGTATAGGATCTTATCTAGGTATAAGTCTATACTTATTTTCTGCCATACTATTTTCCAGTTTTCCCAGCAGTTTTTGTTAAATATTTAGTTCTTATCCCCAAAGTCATGGGTCTTTGGGTTTATCAAAGAATTGGTTCTTAAGGTCATTTACTCCTGTATATTGTGTATCTAATATATTCCATTGATCCACAATTCTATTTCTTAGCCTGTGCCAGACTATTTGATGATTACTGGTACAGTACAGTATAGCAGTATATACAGTTTGAGATCTGGTGTTATTAGGCCACCTTCCTTCACATTTTTTTCATTAATTACCTTGATATTCTTGACCTTTTGTTCTTCCAGATGAATTTTGCTATTATTTTTTCTAGTTCTATAAAATAATTTTTTGGTAGTTTGATTGGTATGACACTGAATAAGTAAATTAATTTTGGTAGAGTTGTTATTTTTTATGTTAGCTTAACCATAAAAATGTTTTTTTTTCCCAGTTGTTTAGATCTGACTTGATTTGTGTGAAAAATGTTTTGTAATTGTGTTCATATTATTTCCACATTTCTTTTGGCAGGCAGGTAGGTGTCCAAGTGTTTTATATGGTTTAGAATTATTTTAAATGGAATTTATCTTTCTCTCTCTTACTGCAGAACTTTGTTGGTAATATATAGAAATGCTAATGATTTATATGGGCTTATTTTGTATCCTGCAACTTTGCTAATTATTATTTCAACTAGCTTTTTAGTTCATTCTCTTGGATTTTCTAAGTATACTATCATATCATCTGCAAAAATGATAGTTTAATTTCCTCATTGTCTACTTTAATTCCTTCAATTTTATTTTCTTCTCTTATTGCTAACACTAGAATTTCAAGTACAAAATTAAATAATAGTAGTGATAATGGGCATTCTTGCTTTACCCTGATCTAATTGGGAAGGTTTATAATTTATCCCCACTACAGATGATACTTATGGTTTTGGGTAGATACTACTTGTCATTTTAAGGAATGGTCTGTTTATTCCTATGCTTTCTAGTGTTTTTAATAGGAATGAATGTTGTGTTTTGTTAAAGGCCTTTTCTGCATCTATTGAGATAATCATGTGATTTCTATTTGTTTGTTATTGATATGGTCAGTTGTACTGATAGTTTCCCTAATATTGTGGTAGAGACATGAAGAGAGAGAGGTTTTGCAGGACAAGCCAAGAAGCAAGAACCAAGGCTGGGAACTTGTCTACAAAATCAAGGAGAAGGTTCCAAATGGAATATTCCCAGGAGGAGAGGCAGTTGAAGCTGGCTGAAGGACCCTTGGGGGCTGACTTGGCTTTGGGCTCTGACCAAAGGAGGAACTGATTCTGTCTCTCTCTGGGAGTTGAAGCTGACCAGGGGAGAAACTGGGATTCTGACTCTCTCTCTCTCTCTCTCTCTCTCTCTCTCTCTCTCTCTCTCTCTCTCTCTCTCTCTCTCTCTCTCTCTCTGGTTTCGACTGATTTTGGCTCTCTGAGTTGACTGACCAAGAAAGGAAACTTTGAGTTACATAAAAAGGAGACTGACTAACAAGGGGGAGGGGAAGGGAGGCAGGTGGGAGAGAGTGGAAAGGGAGGGAGTGAAGGGAGGAAGACTATAGGAAATAGATTGATCCATTAATCTTCAAATAGGGATCAATAGGCAAATCCCAGTGCATTCCCCTGTAGCAGCATCCCTCTATCCCCGTAGCAGCATTTCTCCATCTCTGTAGCAGTATCTCTCTATCTCTGTAGTACTTCTATCTCCACCTTTGCAAATAGACAGACCTTAAGTGTCCCCATACTAGTGGCTGATCTCTAGTTTGCCAGGGTACATTAATTACAACCAGAAATAGTATCATACAGATTACCCATTCTATTACAATATTAAACCAGTCCTGCATTCCAGGTATAAATCCCTCCTTGTTATAGTGAATGATATTTAGACATATTGCTGTAGTCTCCTTGTTAGTATTTTATTTAAAATTTTTGCATCTGTATTATTTAATGAAATTAGCCTATACTTTTCTTTCTCTGTTTCTGTTTTTCCTGGCTTAAATAATAGTACCATATTTGTGTCAGAAAAAAATGAATAGGATTCTTTCTCTGCCCATTTTCAAAAATAGTTTATATAGTATTGGAATTATTATTTTTTAAAGGTCTGATAAAATTCACTTGTGAATCCACCTGTCTTGAGGATTTTTTCTTAGAGAGTTATTTAATGGCCTGTTCAATTTCTTTTTCTGAAATGGGATTATTTAAGTAATCTACTTCCTCTTTTGTTAATCTGGGCAATTTATTTTTATACATATTCATCCATTTCTAGTCATCCATTTCACTTAGATTGTCATATTTATTATCATATAATTGGGCAAAATAGCTCTTAATGATTACTTTAATTTCTACTTCATTGAAAATGAAATTACCCTTTTCATTTTTGATGCTGGTTATTTGCTTTTCTTCTTTCCTTTTTTTAAATAAAATTAGCCAGTTCTCTATGTTTTCATTTTTTCCTCCATAAAATGTACTCCGATTCTTATTTATTAATTCAATGGTTCTCTTACTTTCAATGTTATTAATTTCTCCTTAGATTTTTAGGATTTCTACTTTAGTCTTTAATTGAACATTTTTAATTTTCCTTTTCTAGTATTTTTAGTTGTAAACCCAATTCATTGATCTATTTTTTGTTTGTTTTATTGATGTGGGCATTTAGAGATAGAAAATTCCCCCTAAGCACTGCTTTGGCTGTATCCCATAAATTTTGATATATTGTCTCCTCACTGTCATTTTCTTTAATGAAATCATTGATTGTTTCTATAATTTGTTCTTTGACTAACCCCTTTTATAAGAATTAAGATTATTTCATTTCCAATTAATTTTTAGTTAGTCTTTCCATGGACCCTTATTAATTATAATTTTATTGCATTATGATCTAAAAAGGATGCTTTTATTATTTCTGCTTTTATGCATTGTGTTTTGAAGTTTATATGCCCTAATACATGCTCAATTTTTTGCAAGTGCCATGTACTGTTTAAAATAAGGTATATTCTTTTCTATTCCCATTCAATTTTCTTCAGAGAACTATTATTTCTAACATCTCTAAAATTTCATTCATTTCCTTTTCTTCTTTCTTGTTCATTTTTTGTTGTTGCTCAATTTATCTATATCTGAAAGAGGGAAGCTGAGGTCCCCCCCTCTCCCGGTAAAATTTTGCTGTCTATTTCCTTTTGAAGCTCATTTAATTTCTCCTTTAAAAATTTGAATGCTATACCATTTGGTGCATATATGTTTAGTATTTATATTAATTTATTGGCTACAGTGCCTTTTAGCAAAATGTAATTTCCTTCCCTATCTCTTTAAATTAGATGTATTTTTGCTTTAACTTGATCTGAGATCATGATGGCTCCTTCCCTTTACTCTGTGTGTCTCCCTGCTTTAAATGTTTCTTATAAATAAATTTTGTAGGGTTTTGTTTTTAATCCATTCTGCTATCTACTTCCATTTTATAGGTGAGTTGATTCCATTCACATTCACATGATGATTACCAATTATATATTCTCCTCCATCTTATTTTCCCCTTTTGATCCTGCTCTTTCTCTTTCCTTTCACTTTGCCCCTCCTCACAAGTGTTTTGCTTTTAATCACCACCCCCTCTTTTCCCCTTCCTTCTATTACTTCCCTCCTATTTATCTATAGGGTAAGGTAGGATTCTATACCCAAATGATTAATATCATTTTGCCCTCTCTGAGTCAATGAAGATGAGAATAAAGTATCTTCCTCTCCTCTGTAATAATTTTTTGTGCCTCTTTAGGTGAGATAATTTATTGCTTTCCACTTCTCCCTTCCCTTTTCTTTCAATGCAATCCTCTTTTTCACCCCTTGATAATTTTTTTGTATATCATATCATCCTAATCAATTATTTCCACACCCTCTATCTATGTATACTCCTCCTAACTGCTTTAATACTGATAAAATTATGAGTGTTAGCAAATATCATATAACTATGTAGGAATATAAAAATTTTAACCTTATTGAATCCCTTAAAGTTTCTCAATTTCTGTTTAGTTCTGATTTCCATTATGAATGTTTGGAAATATTCTATTTTATTAAATGAACATTTTTTCCTCTGAAAGAATGTAATTAGTTTTTCTGGGTAGGTGATTTTGAGTCGTAAACCTAGTTCTTTTGCCTTATGGAATATCATATTCACAGCCTTCTGATTCTTTAATGGCGAGGCTGCTAAATCCTATTTAATCCTAACTGCAACTCTGTGGTATTTGAATTGTTTCTTTCTGGCTGTTTGCAGTATTTTCATGTTGGCTTTGGGGATCTTGAATTTAGTCATAATATTCCTGAGATTTGCCATATGGGTATTTATTTCAAGGGCTGATCTATGGATTCTTTTAATTTCTACTTTACCTTTTTGTTCAAGAATATCAGGACACTTTTAAAAAATAATTTCTTATAATAAGGTGTTGAGGCTTTTTATATCATGGCTTCCAGATAGTTCAATAATTCTTAAATTTTCTCTCCTGTATCTATTTTCCAGGTCCCTTATTTTTAAAAATGAGATATTTCATGTTTTCTTCTGTTTTTTAAATTCATTTGTTTTTTTTAATTGTTCTTGATGTCTCATGAAGTCATTAGCTACTATTTGCAAAATTCTTTTTTTTTCAAATTCTAATTTTTAAGAAATTATTTTCTTCTCTGAATTTTTGAACCTCCTTTTTCATTTGGTCAATTCTACTTTTTTAAAAAAGTTTTAAAAAAACTTTTTTCTTAATTGGATTTTTGTATCTTTTTTTCCTTTTGGTCAATTCTTCTTTGCTTTTATTGCTCCCTTCTGAGTCTTTGCTTGTCCTTTGTTTCCATAAGAATTGTCTATGATTAGGTGGCCTTTTTTTTTACTTTTATTTTTATCATAAAGGTGGACTCTGTTCTCAGGGTAGAAAAGGCACTCTCTTAAACTTCAGTTTTTTCTTGCTGCTACATTAGCTCTATTTTTGGGTTTCTGCATGTTTCAGGGAGATGTGATGGTCTATGGGCTGGGAGTTCCAAAAGCCATCTCCTACTGCTGATTCAACTCCCCCTTGAGATGTCTTGCAGAGCTCAGAGAACTTTGAAATACCCTGTTCTGAGACTTGGGGTCTAGCCTCAGAGTTGGATAGGTACTTTGAACTTTACTCTGGGCTTGAACAGGTTATGCACACTATGGATTACCTTGCCCTAGGGCTTATAACTTAGCCTCAAACTTGGGTAGGGGCTCTGCGCCTTACTCTGGGCTTTTCCAGAATGGCATACTACATTACCTCTCATGTACTCTGATTTAGAACCTCACTGTTGGCTTGCTTTGGGTTTATGAAGTAACTCAGAGTCTTTTTATGGTCCTGTGCCAGCCAGGCACACTGTGGACTACCCTAAATTAGGGCTTGGGTCCTCACAGCAGTCTTGGGCTGGGACTTGGAACTTAAAGGGGTGTGTGTGGGGTTGCACTCTTGTTGACTTAGACAGGGTCTCGGAATCTCAATGTCAGTTTGGGCCCAGGTTGAGAACCTGGAACTATATATGTGTACAGGTGTTTGATATTTCTTGTGCTAATATTCTTTGGTGGGGCCTTGATGAGGGCTGTGTTCACCTTTTACCATAGTGAATCAGAACTTCTCTACCTGCCTTTCAAGTTGTTTTTTACAGGAAAGTTGCTTCTCTCTGTTCCTTTGTTGATTCTTTTACTCCAGTATTCATTTTGAAGAATCATTTTAGGGTTGGTTGGAGAGGATTTTCATAGTGGTTCTAGCTTTCTCTGCTCCTACTCTGTCATTTTAATTTTGCACCCAGAAGGCTTTTCTTCATGATCTTGAGATAACATTAAAAGTGCACTTTTGGCCATTCATCCTGTCTTCCAAAATAGCTGCTTCTTAACATAAGCCTGATTGAACTGTATTCTAGGTTAGATTTTACTATAGCTAGAGAGGTAGTTCTAGTTCAGGACCAGATTGAAAGAAGATGAGAGGGTGACACAGCAAAGCACTGTGGAGTTCTTAGGGCGTGTTGGAGCACAAAAGACAATATGGCCATCCAATGCAGCTGAGGAAGTCTCCAGGTGTAATGACTTTTCGTGCCACTGGACCCAGGCTTCCAACGCCGAGAGAGGGGGACTGTCTCTGTGCATCGACTTTTCCACTTAAATCTCCTTCACGCACAAGTGTCTTTGTGCACACTCATTTATGAAAACGCACAGACATGTCATTCTCTGTTACCAAAAGACTACTACCACTATAGACCATCTAACTATTAACAAAAGATAGATTGCCTAGCAATAGTATGAGAAGGATGTTTAGCAGAGATAATACATTGATTTACTTGGACATAAGAGGCAGCTAGATGGTTCAGTGGATAGAGCTAGGAAGACCTGAGGTAAATCCAGCCTCAGACACTTACTAGCTGTGTGACCTTGGGCAAGCCACTTAAACCTTTGTTTACCTTAATTTACTGGAGAAAAAAAAATGGCAAACCACTCCAGGATCTTTGCCAAGAAGTTCTCATGGACAACACTGGCTTGCTATAGTCATAAGATCATGAAGAATTAGACATGATTGAACAACTGAACAACAAAAACAAATTGAGTGTAGTTACCCTGCTACCACATATGCCCCATTATTGCATTGGTTAGAAATACGAGTCAAACCCTTGATATTTCATGAGTTGAGTTTTGTGCTTTGGTGATCAGAATGATGAGTGATTCATATTTTAGACTCTTAGACTTTTAAATAATTCTTTCTTCTTTGTTTTTTCTCCTTCCTTCCTTCCTTCCTTCCTTCCTTCCTTCCTTCCTTCCTTCCTTCCTTCCTTCCTTCCTTCCTTCCTTCCTTCCTTCCTTCCTTTCTTTCTTTCTTTCTTTCTTTCTTTCTTCTTTCTTTCTTTCTTTCTTTCTTTCTTTCTTTCTTTCTTTCTTTCTTTCTTTCTTTCTTTCTTTCTTTCTTTCTTTCTTTCTTTCTTTCTTTCTTCCTCCCTTCCTCCCTTCCTCCCTTCCTCCCTTCCTCCCTTCCTCCCTTCCTCCCTTCCTCCCTTCCTCCCTTCCTCCCTTCCTCCCTTCCTTCCTTCCTTCCTTCCTCCCTTCCTTCCTTCCTTCCTTCCTTCCTTCCTTCCTTTCTTTCTTTCTTTCTTTCTTTCTTTCTTTCTTTCTTTCTTTCTTTCTTTCTTTCTTTCTTTCTTTCTTTCTTTCTTTCTTTCTTTCTTTCTTTCTTTCTTTCTTTCTTTCTTTCTTTCTTTCTTTCTTTCTCTCTCTCTCTCTCTCTCTTCCTTCCTCCACCTGCTGCTACTGCTTCTCCATCTCCTCCTCCTTCTTCTTGTTCTTTTTCTTCCTTCTTCTCTCTTAACTTCTTCTCTCTTACCTTCTATTTTAGTATCAATTCTAAGACAGAAGAATGACAAGAATTAGGTAGTTGGGGTTAAGTTCCTTGCCCATGGTTACATAGCTAGGAAGTGTCTGAGACCAGATTTGAAGCCAAATCCTCCTGACTCCAGGGCCGGCTCTCTATCCTCTTTACAGCTAGCTGTCTCTGGTCCTATTAATTCTCAGTAAAGTTTTAATATACCTTTTAAAGAAAAATTTGCCTACTTAGTATGGAGTATCTCTTTATTCTTCTGTGAATAGAATGAATAGAATTCAAACATATATATTTATCTTTTTCTACAATCTATCGTGACATATCCAAATAAGCCTCTGTGTACTGAATTGAGTGCTAGACTGGACCCAAAAAGTCCCATGTTTAAGTCCTGTGTGGGATGCTTACTGACTATGTGGCCATAGGAAAATCACTCAGACTCTCTGGAATTCATTTTCTTCATCTGTAAACAAGGAAGTTGGATTTGATAAATTCAATAGTCCTGGGGGCAGCTGGGTAGCTCAGTGGATTGAGAGCCTCCCAGAGACGGGAGGTCCTGGGTTCAAATCTGGCCTTAGTCACTTCCCAGCTGTGTGACCCTGGGCAAGTCACTTGACCCCCATTGCCTAGCCCTTGCCACTCTTCTGCCTTGGAGCCAGTGCACAGTGTTGACTCTGGGATGGAAGGTAAGGGTTTAAAAAAAAAATTCAATGGTCCTTTCCTGTACTAAATAATAATAAGAATAATGTTAGCTAGCATTTATACAACACTTTAAGATTTGCAAAGCACTCATGCCATTTCATTGATTCTCCCAATAATCCTGTGAAGTATATACTATTATTACCACCATTGTACAGAGAAGGAAACAGGGGAGGGAAATAGAGTTTAAGTGACTTGCTCAGGATCTTACAAGTAGTGTCTGAGATGAGATTTGAACTCAGGTCTTCCTGACTCCAATTCCATAATTTTTTCTAACTATGCCATCTAGCTGCCTAAATCTGTGATATGAAATAATAGTCATAATAATAGTTAGTATTTTTAAAACTCTTTAAGGTTTGTAAAATACTTCACAAATATTAACAAATATTACTATACTACTTTGAAAAAACTAACACTTGCAGTAACCCAGAAATAGAGCTAAGCAAGAAAACACTGAAGTTTAAGAGAGTGCCCTCTCTACCCTGAGAACAGATCCCACCTTTAAGATAAAAGCAAAAATCAAAAAAAGGCTGCAAAAACAAGCAAACATATTGTTGGTCAGTCATTTGCAGCTGGATCCAACTCTTTGTGATCCTATTTGATGTTTTCTTGATAAGGATACTGGAGATGTTTGCCACTTCCTTCTCCAGCTCATTTTATAGATGAGGAAACTAAAGCAAACAGAGTTAAGTGACTTACCTCTAGGATCACACAACTAGTAATGGACTAAGGCCGAATTAGAACTCAGGTTTTCCTGACTCCAAGACCAGCATACTATCTACTCCATCACCTGATTTGCTAAAGCTGTGATCCTATCATGTACATGTAGATTCCAGGGCAAATATCATTTCAATCCCTCTCGCTTGTCTTCCTCATGGTGTGACAAAAATGATTGATTTGGGGCATCCTGACACAATGATACTGTGTCATAAACTAAAGCTGCCCAGGTCCACTAGAAGTTTCAGTGGAAATATTTCTGAAACGGCTTCAGAAGAACAAAATCTAGAAAATCTCATTTAATATTAGCTAACATTCATAGAGAGCTTACTCTGTGCCCTTATTTTTCTCATTTTATCCTCACAACAACCCTGGGAGGTAGATGTTATTATTGTTATCTCCATTTTACAGTTGAGGAAACTGAGGCAGACAGAGGTTAAATGATTTGCCCAAGGTCACAACAGCAAATACCTAAGGCTGTATTAGGTAGAGACCCAAGAACTTGTATGTTTGTTTCCTTATTTTCACCTTACAACAAACCAGTACTTTCTGGACTTTGGTACTAATGTTTTGTATAACCTTGAGCTGGCTGCCTGAATTCAACAAACCTCAGTTTCTTCATCCATAAATTAAAAGGCTTCGACTAAATTATCTCTAGGTTTCTTTTGCCTCTGCCTCTGCCTCTTTTCTCCCTAGTCTATGTCATGTCTGATGTTCTGTTCTATTTAAGTGACCCCCAAGGAGGTTGAAAAATTAGGAGAGGACAAATTAAGGTCAACTATAAAAAGAAACAAAGCAGAGATAGTAACACAATGTAAAAATAATAATTCAGAGACATAGTGACTATGGTCTGGCTTGCCAGTTTTCTTTGCTGAGTATTCCAATATCCAGCAATGCTCAGTAAGTACAAAAAAACAGGATTTAACCAGCATGGCCCCACTGCCTTCCTTTTGCCTGCTTTAGAAATAAGCTGGGATTTTTTTCCCCCGTTAACTAAACAACAAACAAAATCCTTCTCTCTGCCTCCTTGGAGTCATAATGACAAGTAGGGAACAGTGCTGTCACTCAAGGCTGACAAAACAAGGGGGAAGATGGAACACAAAAATAAATCAACCGGTGATTATGCTGAAGAAAATGATCCCGTTAGAGAAGTCATTAAAGGAAAGTCAATGCTAGTCTGTAAATACTGTCACATTATTACGCCACTGAAAAACACAACCTCCTGCAATGTACATACACTTAATGACTTTAAAAACCTTAAATTTAAGCACTTGGTTTTGTGTCATTATTAGTTTATTTTTGTCAACTAATCAGTCCTCAGTGGGGAAAAATTGTAGCCTACAACCTCCTACTAAATTTCTTTTCCACAAAATCATTATGTGCTATTATTCATCATTTCTGTGACTGCTCAAGGAATCAGGTAAAAGATGATCCCATATGGGGGGAAAGCTAGGTGGCTCAATTGATTGACAACCAAGTCTAGAAATGGGAGATCCTGGGTTTAAATCTGTCCTCAGACACTCCCTAGTTGTATGATCCTGGCCAAGTCATTTAACCTAGCTCTTACTGCTATTTTTCTTTGGAACCAATACACAGTATTGATTCTAAGATGGGAAGTAATGGTTTTTTTAAAATGTCCCCTACTACCTGTGTAATCTTGGACAAATCATTTAACCCCCTCAGACTCATCTTCCTCATTTGTAAACTAAGGGAGTTTGGATTCATGATCCCTAAGGACTCTAATTAAATCTATGATTCTAAAATTTAGAGACCTGAATAGTGCTTTGTGGAAACACATATTGGGAATGTCAAAGATATAAACCAGGATAGCTTGGAACTAAAAGGTAAATTATCTGTTAACCTGATAGACTGCTGTATTTCAAGGGGGGGGGAGGGAGAGGAAGGAAGGAAGGAAAGAAGGTTGGTAGGTAGGTAGGTAGGAAGGAAGGAAAAAAGAAAATAGTTTGCATACTTCTAATGTCCCTTCCTGAAGCTCAAAACCTCAACTTACTAAATCTTTCATTTAATTAGCTATATGACATGGGGCAGCTGGGTAGCTCAGTGGATTGAGAGCCAGGCCTAGAGATGGGAAGTCCTAGGTTCAAATATGGCCTCAGACACTTCCCAGCTGTGTGACCCTGGGCAAGTCACTTAACCCCCATTGCCCAGCCTTTACCACTCTTCTGCCTTGGAGCCAATACACAGTATTGATTCCAAGACAGAAGGTAAGGGTTAAAAAAAATTAGCTATATGACAATGGCAAGTCATTTAGTGCCTCAGTTTCTTCATTTGCAAAACAGGGATACTAAAACTTTTAGAATTTGCCTTGCCAGACAGCAGTGAGGTTAAAATGACATAATATATATAAAGTACATGGCAAAACAACATAGTATAGTGAAAGCAGTTCTGGATTTGGAGTTAAAAGATTGCTGTTTGAATCCTAGACATTCCATTTACTACCTATGTGACCCTATCCACTTCATGTAACATTTCTGTGCCTTTTATTTCTCATTTTTAAAATGAGGGGTTTGTACTTGATAAATTCTAAAGTCCTTGCCTATTCTAAATTTATTAGCCTCTGATCTTAAAATACCATATTCCTGTGTTGACAAACTATGGCACATATACCAGAGGACTCTCCCCCTCTTCACCACACCTGAGAATACTTCTCACAGGACCCACCCCTCTGCCCAGCAACCCAATGGGAGCGCTTCCTCCCTCCTCTGTCTGGGGTAAGGGGGCAGCTCACATGCAGCGTAAAGATTGCAGTTTGGGCACTCGTTCTCTAAAAGGTTTGCCATTACCTCCATATTCCATAACTGGAACAGAGTAAACTGGGGCCTTGCCTCGGGATGTCAAAATTTAGAGTGGTTATAGCAGACCTTGCAGTTCTTTAGCAGCTTAGAAATAACAGAGCATAGAACCTCATTAGCAAGAATAATTAAACTAGGAATCTACCAGACAGCAACTAACATCCATCCAAGTTAGGTTTGTAGCTATGGTCTGGGTTTCTTGTTTTGATCAGCTCCATACTACTCTTCCCAACACAAATTTTGGTCCACATGGCATTGGTGATTGTTGATTTTTTTAATGGTGGTGGTGTTATTTTTATCATTGTTATCTTTACCATTTTTTTTAAATTACTGTTGTTGTTGGCACTGCTGTCAGTGTTATCCATACTTTTGTTCATGGTATCTAAGATCCAGAGCTGGGCCATCTAGTCCAATATCTTCATTTTGCAGATGGGATTCCATTTCTGCAAAACACAGGTGCAAACAATTCATTGTGTGCTATTTTTTGACCATTTCTAAAATGAGTCAAAGAAAATCAAGCAAAAGCTCCCGCTTACTAGCTATGTGACCTTGGACAAGTCATCTAAGGAAGGATTCCTCACCTCTAGTCACAGAGGTAGTAAGTTGTTAAAGGCAAGATTTGAACCCAGTCCTCTTAATCCAAAGCCCACGCTCCTTCTGCTATACTTGTGATCATCTTCATCATGATCATCATCACTACCACCACCACCACCACCATCATCTATACCAATAGGTCACACAGGGGCATTGAAAATTGTCAACGAATCCCTTGATGCCTATTAAAGTTTACACAAAGTCTTCTTTCTCTTCTCTTTTGCTCCCAACTCTTCTTCCTCTTCACCTCAGATGTTCCTTGACAGTTGGGGTTCATCCATGGAGGGGAGAAATAAAGAGATTAGCTCTGAGGCTTTATTGAATCTAGGGCCCCAGTCATGGTCGGCCATTTGCCAGATTTGCATTAAATGCATTATGTGCTGAGCTCAGACTCCAAGGGTTTACTTGGGCCTGCCCAGGCCTGTCACTCAAAGTTAGCATTCACTGTGACAAGTTGTAACCCAACTCGATGTAATGTTATTAGCTCGGTATCTGGAAGGCATGACGGGGGGAAACCACAGCCTTCTTCTTTGCTTTAAAAAACACCCGATTCCTAGAATTCATATAAATTTGTTATAGCAAAATGAGAGGGAAGAACTGACATGCCAAAGCCAATGATTCAGCATATCTCAAATTAACTATATCTGTTAACAGAAGTAGTCTTTATTACAAGCCAAATGCAGACAAATCATGTCCAATTTTTTTTTTAATGATCGGCCTAATATGGCAGAGAAATAAGTTATTTTGCCATGTGGTCTCAATTCATGAAGCAAAAAGGATCATAGAAACAACTGGATGACTTCACATGTTCTAGTCACATTAAAAATACTTAACATTTTTTTCCATGGATTTTGCTGGTGCCTTCTTCAGGGCTGATGCTTCTGGTGGTAGCCAAGAGGAAGGTCTCCAGGGATTCCAGTTCTAGCTGAGTGATGTGTTTTTAGTTCCAGATTGGCAAGCTGTTGGAATGGCAGGCTTTGCTTCCGAGCGAAGCTGAGGTGTCTTGGGGAGGAAGCGAAATTTGAAAAGGTTTGGCTGGGGTGTGTGTGTGTGTGTGCGTGTGTGCGTGTGTGTGTGTGTGTGTCTGTAGGGAGGCAGGGAGTGTTTCTTTTCCATTCTCGAATGCTACTCTGTCATTTTCATTAAAAAAATGATATTTGGACTTCAAAAGACTATCATGTTGTTGACTACATTTGACATGCTGAACAAGAATCCCAAACACTGTCACGTGTCGTGTGCAGCAAAATGATGCCATTTTTAGGGCCGTCAAAGGGGAGAGAGAATCACAGAAGGGGGAGTAAACTTGATACGCTTATCCCTTCTCTGTGAAGGTCAGGTCTAAAAACACACTGCTCTGGCTGCCAGAATTCCCTGGTGCTCTTCAAACAGGACCCTCCTACTTGGAAAACCCTTTGGAATTCTGTAACTATCCAAAGCAGCTTTCCTGCCCCCTCTTCTCCCTTCTACTAATTATCCTCAACACCAACTGTGTGTGTGTGTGTGCGTGTGTGTGTGTGTGTGTGTGTGTGTGTGTGTGTGTGTGTAACTTCTGTAGCAGTTTTAGGGAGGAATAAGTAGAAAGCAATCTGACAAAGTCTGTGATCTGTACGCATGTATTTGTGATTTCTCTGGGTCTGATGAGTGTAGTTATAAAGGAGGGAGGGAGAAAAACATTTGGAATGTTTATTGTGGGGCCAGAGAGTAGGGTGGCCATTGGAGGGTTTGGGGAATTGGCCAATAATAATAACTTAGAAGCAGTCCTGGCAAAGCGGAGAGAGTGCTAGCCTTACCATCCGGCACACAACCTGGCAATACTGAATGGGTGATCCAGGGCAGGACACTAACAAGTTGTGGTGTTCTAGGCTACAGGTGTTTAAGATCACAGGCAGATCGAAACGTTCTTCGGGGCAGCTGGGAAGTACAATGGATAGAGAATCAGGGCTAGAAATGGGGGTCCTGGCTTCAAATATGATCTCAAACACTTGCCTAGCTGTGGGACCCCTCGACAAGTTTCTTAACCTCAATAGCCTAGCTTTTACCACTCTTCTGCCTTGGAATCAATCCTTGGAACTGATACTTAGTATTGATTCAGTGAACTCACGGGTCTGGTCCAAAACAATCTCATCTTTCTATGGTATTTGATGGATTACAATGTATCCAATATCCAGCAAATATTTATTAAACACACACTATGTGCTATTCGGGGAGCTGAGAGCACAGTATAAAAAACACAGGGCTTGGAGTAAAAAAGACACGAGTTCAAACTTGGCCTCAGATATTTACTAGCTGTGTGGCCTTGGACACGTTATTTAATCTTTGTTTGCTTAGGAGGCAGCTAGATAGCTCAACAGATAGAGTGCTAGGCTCAGAGTTCAAAAAGGGTTTCAGATAGTATGCATGACCCTGGGCAAGTCACTTAACTCCTGCTAAAATTCATAAAAAGAAAGACAGTTCCTGTTCTTGGGGAGCTCACAATCTAAAGAAGGAGGCAGTACATGAGAGGAAGCAGGAAAGTAGAGGAGAGGAAGCAAGACTCCAGGGGGTACCAGGAGAGAGGATCATTTGTTTTGTGCAGCTGAACCTAGGCAGAGGAGTAAATGCAAACTGGAATGAACAGAGAGTTCAGTAAAGGAAGGCATCAAGAGTTTAGTGTTCTGCCCTCTAGTCCTCTTCTCAAAGGGGAGAGGAGGCCAAAGGAGGCTTTGATAATCAAGGCTTGAGTTAGCAGCATAGGAGTGAGGTTTGAACTTGAGCTTTTCATGGACAGGCAGAGGAGATGCAAAGCATAATTTGATCTTCATAATAACCCTGAGAAATAGATAGTATACACAGTATTATGCCCATTTTATAGGTGAGGAAATTGAGAGTAGATTGGCACCTATCACATTACTTTCTCTTTGAGGCAGAATCATGGGAATTTAGAACTATAGAGATCATTTAGCCCAGCCTCATCAGTTTATAAATCAGGATGTTGAAGTCCACATGGCTGAAGTGAGATGTCATGGTCAATCACCTTGTTCACTGGCAGGTCAAGACTAGAGCTTAGATCTCCTTGATTCCTAGGGCACAATCCCTTTTATATTTGGCCACATTGTCTCTTCCTTTGGTACGCAATAATATTGCCTCAGGTTGTATATAACATCATCCATATAAGACTAAAAGCTCCCTGAGGGCAGAAATTATGTCTTGAACTTTGTATTCCTAGATTGCCCTCCTTTCACAAAGTGTAAGCTTAGTAAATAGCTTTAGTTAATTTGTGAGGATAGTTGTTGTTGTTGTTGAGTTATGTCTGACTTTTCATGATGCCATGGACCATAGCACACCAGGATCTTTTATCCTCAATTATCTTCCAACGTCTGTCCAAACTTATGTCCATCTCATCCCCTGATATACTCTTTTCCTTTTGTCTTCATTCTTCCCCCAAATCAGGGTCTTTCCCAATGTGTCTTGTCTTCCCATTATGCGACCAAAGTATTTAAGCTTCAACTTCAGTATTTGACCTTCCAGTAAATAGTCTGAATTCTCTAAGTATTGACTGATTTGATCTTCATGTTGTCCAAGAGACTCTCAAAAACCTTCTCTAGCACCATAATTCAAAAGCATTGATTCTACAGCTCTTAGCTTTCCTTATAATCTAATTCTAATAGACATACATTTCTAATGGAAAAACCATAGCTTTGGCTATGTGGACCTTGGCCAGCAAGGCGATGTGTCTGCTTTTTAGTATTCTGTTCAGATTTGCCATAGCTTTCCTTCCAAGGAGAAAGTGTCTTTTAATTTCATGGCTACAGTTACTGTCTGCAGTAATCTCGAGTCCAGAAATATAAAATCTGACACTGCTTCCATTTATTCTCTCTTAATTTGCCAGGAAGTGATGGGGCTACTTGCCATGATTTTAGGGTTTTTTTTTAAATGTTAAGCTTCAAACCAGCTTTTATACTCTCTTCTTTCACTCATCAAGAGGTTTCTTAATTCTTCTTCACTTTCTGCCATAAGAGTAGTATCATCTACATATGTGAGATTGTTGATATTTCTCCCAGAATTTAATAAATTCATGTTAAACAAATGAACACTGTTCCTTCCATCTCCAGCATTGAATGATTTCTTATGTAGGCTAATCCCAATGTACTCTTTTCCTAAAAGGGGGCATATTCAAAGAAATAGCCATACGGTGTGTATAAATTAGATACCACAAGAAATGATAATATCTTTAAGGGTCACAACAATTTGGCTTGCTTATGATTGGTAGAGTCATTACAGATCATGGATTTTGACTTATCTGTGATTAGCATATTCAGATTCTTTAGTGCCTGAGCAATTTGTTTATTCTGTGTATAACATGAAGTAACTCCTAAGTTTTCATCAGTCTTGAGCAGAGTCAAATTGGTTCCTGACTTCCCTGAGGTCCCATTGTGTCTCTCAATTAGGAACAGTTGGAAACCAGAGGTGGCCTTCTTACTATTGCTGCCCTCATATCCTTACTGTATTTCTTTTCACTACTTTGTTATGGTATCAATGAATTGGAATAGTTTAAGTCCATTAGCCATGATGGTTATCTTCTTCAAATCTATAATTGAACTTGATTCAGAGAAAACAAAAGAAAAAATGAGCTAAGGAAAAAAAGGAATGAAAAATTAGAAAAATGTGAGCTTTCTTTTGTTTATTCCCTAAACAATTTATTTTTTACATATGTTCTTTCTTCCTACTAGGCTATGGGTTCCATTAGGGCAGGGCATAGCTAACTTTTGTACCTCTCCCAGGTTTTAATTATTCTTCATACATTAGATACATTTGTTGAATTTGTTGTCTAAGAAAATAAGGTCTTTGTATGAGGGTATCACACAGAAATGTGCATGGTTTTCAGATAATAACATTAGTGAAATAGGTTCTAAATAAATGGTTAAACTCAGGTTCCCAAATCAGTTAGCCAAAAATTTTTTTCTCTTCCAATTTTCTTTTTAACAATTAGAAATAACTTCAGCTTTTACTCAACTCTAGGCTTTAAAAGTCTTTGTAACTATGTGAGGCTTTCCTGGAACTCAACTATAGAAATACTTATTCCTATTGTCATGTCCTTTCACTTTAAGTATTAGAAATAGAGAAGGAAGAAAAAAATTGTCTTGTATACAACCTCTTCTTCAGTTCAACTTAATTTTGTACAAAATTATTGAGACTCTACTATATTCAAGTACCAATCAAGATGCTGGGGACACAGAGACAAAAACATGTCTCCCTGTCCTCAAAGATCTTCCTCGCTTACTAGAGGAATCCAATACTTACAGAAATAAGTAAATATAATGCTATCTAAGAAGAGAGAAGAGTAACAAGTGGAGGGACAAGATAAGGATTTCCAGAAGAAGTGGCACTTGAAGTGAGTCTTGACAAAACTAAGGACTGTTAGAGATAAAGAGGGAGATCATTCTAGACATGGGAACAAAACATGAGGATGAAAATTGGAACCCCAAATCCTAATCATCTCATTTTGGCTGATACAGAATATAGATAGTATAGAAATATAAAATAAAGCTTGAAACACAAGCTGGAATCAGATTGTGAAGGGCTTTAAATTCTAGGCCAAAGAGGTTATATTTTATGTTAGAATAAATGGGGATGCTATTAAATTTTTTTGAACTATACAGTAGCATGGTCAGGTCTAGGACATAGGAAGTCAAGTCATTTCAGAAAGCATTTATTGAATACGTACTAGGTGCCAGGCACACAGCACTGTGGATACAAAGACAAAAAATCAGCACCTGCTCCCTAGGAGTTCACTTCTAATAGGGAGACAACATGTAAATAATTAAGCACAAAGCATGGTTTAATTTGTTATTAATTAACTTATATAGCAATAATTAGAACACAGAGAGATAGATACCAGAGAAAGGATTCTTTCCTGTTCCCTGTTATGTACGGCCAGGGAAAAATCACTGTGGTCACTTTAAGAAAGATTTGCAAGCTGGGAAGAGAGTGAGAGGATTCTGGGTACTTTCTGGTAACTGACTGTTTGGAGAGGTGGTTTCTGACTTTTCTCTGGTTAATATCAGTTAGAAACTTTGGCTAAACTTAACTTTGAAACCTTACAAGAACATCTGTGAAGGTGGGAAGAGTTTTGGGTTTGCTGTCAAGAGCTGCTCTCCTGAAGAGAGTGCAGCTTCGAGTGGGGGTGCTGTTTGTTCACACTGAACAGCATGAGCTCTGACTCTCAGTTGGAAAGTCAGAGGAGACATTTTGATTTCTAATTGCCATATTAGTCAGAGAAGCCAACTTGTTATTTTTGTTTTACATTTTAAGTTGGTTTGTAATATTTAAAGTTATATATTAGAATAAGAGTAAATAGATTTCAGTTTTAGGTAGAAAGTGGTAGAATAGGTTTTAAGGAGGTTCACCTTTGATGGACAAGAAGAAAATCCTTGAGGATCAGTTTGGTGGGATGAGTTTTCCAATTTTATCTTTACTTCCTTTTCCTTTCCTTGCCTCTCCTAACAAAATTAATAAATAGATGTTGGACTATACTGTGCCCAGCAGCTTTTTACATTGTCTACCTACCACTAAGTGATCCTAAGAGCTCAAGTCTATAATCAGCTATGTATCATCAAGAGCAGATAGCAAGATCAATATTGTCTATAATAATACACAGGATATATTAGCTATAATCATAGAGGGAAAGTGCTAGCATTAAGAGGATTTGGGAAAGGTTTCATCTAGAGGGTAAGATTTTAGCTAGAACTTGAAGGAAGGCAAGAAGTGACAACAAGGAAGGGAAGAATTCCAATCATGGGACCAGTGAAAATGCTCAGAGCTGGGAGAGGGAGTATATTGTTTGAGGTACAGTAAGGAAGTTAATGCCCCTGACTCCAGAGAAGATGAGGGAATAGGGGGAAGTTATAAGGTGTAAGAAAACTATAAAGATAGGAAGGGGTCAGATTATGAAGGGTTTTAAAAGCCAAATGTTGTAGTTCAGTCATTCAGTAGTGCCTTATTCTTCATGACACCATGGACCATAGCACATTCAGTACTTCTACACTCTGCTCTCTCACAAAGTCTGTTCAAACTCATGTTCATTTCTTCCATGACATTATCTGTCTCATCCTCTGACATGCCCTTTTCTTTCACCTTCAAGCTTTCCTAACATCAGGGTCTTTCCCAATGAATCTTGTCTTCTCATTATGTGGCCAAAATATACAATTTCAACTTCAGTATTTGACCTTCCAATGAATACTTTGAATTAATTTCTTTAAGTATTGATTGATTTGATCTCCTTACTTTCCAAAGGGCTCTCAAAAATCATCTCTAGTACATTTTAAAAGCATTGATTCTGAGACATTCAGTTTTCCTTATAATCCAATACTTATAACTACACATTTCTACTGGAAAAACCAATGTTTCTGATTATATGGACTTTTGTAAGCAAAGGTGACTTTACTGCTTTTTAGTATGCTGCCCAGATTTTTCATAGTTTTCCTTCCAAGAGCAGGTATCTTTAAATTTCATGCCTGTAGTCTGTCTATAGGGATATTTAAGCCCAAGAATATAAAACCTACCATTATTTACATTTCTTCTCCCTTAATTTTCAGGAAGTGATGGGATCAGTTGCCAAGATCTTAGTTTTTGTTGTTGTTAAGCTTCAATCCAGCTTTTACATTCTCTTCTTTCACTATCATCAAGATGCTTCTTAATTTCTCTTCACTTTCTATCACAGTTATATCATCTGTATATCTGAGATCCTTGACATTTCTCTAAGTAACTTTAATTATGGCTTTTGATTCATCCATCCTGGTATTTTGCATGATGTACTCTTCATTTAAGTTATATAAATAAATAGCAACATAAAGCCTTGTCATACTCCTTTTCCAAACTTAAATCAATCAGTTATTCCATGTTCTCTTCTAACTGTTGCTTCTTGGCCCACATACAGGTTCCTTTGGAGACAAGTAAGATGATCTGGTACTCCTGTGAATAGTTGCCACTTTTTGTTGTGATCCATACATAAAAGTTAAAGCTTTAGTGTAGTGCAGTGTAGTCATGAAGCAGAAGTAGATGTTTTCTGGAACTCTCAGGCTTTCTCCATATCCAAAGGATATTGGCAATTTGGCCTTTTATTCCTCTGCTCTTTTGAAATTCAGATAATTCTTCTGGTAATGTTCAGTTCACAAATTGCTAAAACCTAACCTGCAAACTTTAAGCATAAAAGTGCTTGCAAACTTTAAGCATAAAACTTAAACACAACTTTACTGGCATGTGAAATGAGTGCAATTGTTTGGTAATTTGAACATTCTTTGGCAGTGCCCTTCCTTAGAATTGGGACATAAACTGAACTTTTCCAACTAAGTGACTAAGTTGAGTTTTCCAAATTTGCTGGCATATTGAGTATAGTGCTTTAACAGCACCATCTGTTAGGATTTTAAATATCTCAGCTAGAATTCCACCATCTCCACTGGATTTACCATTAGCAATGCTCATAAGAATTACTTGACTTTATTCAGGATGTCTGGCACTGGGTCAGTAACCATACCCTCATGGTGTATATTTCTACTTCTGTTAAATATCTACCATTTTTGTCTTTTATCATGCCCATTTTTATTTAAAAAAACCCTTACCGTTCATCTTGGAATCAATACTTCCAAGGCAGAAGAGTGGTAAGGGCTAGGCAATGAGGGTTAAGTGACTTGCCTAGGGTCACACAGCTGGGAAGTGTCTGAGGTCAGATTTGAACCTAGGATCTCCCATCTCTAGGCCTGGCTCTCAAGCCACTGAGCTACCCAGCTGCTCCCTATCATACCCATTTTTAGATTAAACTTTCTTGTCTTTCCTTGAATTCTGCATTTCACTGGGTATATTTTCCCCTTTCTTCTTTATCTTTTGTTTTCCTTCTTTCCTGTTATTTGTAAAACCTCATGAGACAGTCATTTTGAGAACAAAAGAAAAACTAAATCCATTACAAACATGTATAGTCAACCAAAAGAAATTTCCACATTGTGTTGAAAAATTTTGTCTTGTTTTCATGTTTGAGTCCTTCATTTCTTTATCTATGCTTGTCAGTAGATTACATTATATGTTTGCAATAATTTATTTTCTCTCCATTCTACTTCCCCCAAAACCTAAATTAACAAAAATATGAAAAATAAAAATCTCATAACAAAAATGCATAGTCATGTAAAGAAATTCCTTCACTGGCCGTATCCAAAAATATATGATGTTTCATATTCTGAATCCATCATCTTCTATCAGGAGGTGGGCAGTAAACTATTGTCAGCCCTAGAACCATGGTTTTGTATTTACTTTGATCAGAGATCTTAAGCATTTCACAGTGGAATTTCGTTATGATGTTGCTGACATTATAAAAATTGTTCTACTTCTACTCATTCATTTTGCATCAGTTCATATAAGTCTTTCTTCTCGGTTTCCTCTAAAATTGTCAACTTCATAGTTTCTTATGGCACAAAAATACCCTTTTTCATCTATATGCCATAATTTTCTTAGTTGTTTTCCAATCAATATTTTTTTGCTATTATGAAAAGAAATGCTAAAAACATTTTTTATTCATTTAGGTCTTTTTTTCCTTTCCCCGATTTCTTTGGATAAGCCTAGTAGCTGATATATGACTGGGTCAGAGGTTAGGCATTGTTTAGTGACTTTTTGTGCACAGTTCTAAAAGCTGACCAATTGAGAGTTCCACCAACAGAAGAATATCAATGTGCCTGTTTTCCCTCAATTTCACCATTTCTGGTTTTCTATTTTTATCTTTTTCAGCATTATGCATATATGATGGAACTCTAAAATAGTTTTAATTTGCATTTTTATAGTTGGTGAATTAGAGCCATCAACTCTTTATCTTACTGAAGGTTTTTTTTTTAATATTTACATAGCTTGCTCTTTTTCCTGTCCTTTGATCATGTACCTATTGAGAAATGGTTTTTACTCTTATTGATTAAATCATTCCTTAAAAATCTTAGAAATCAGACTTCCGGTTAAGATGGCGGCTTAGAGAAAGCTAAAGTTCAGATCTCCGGAAAACCCTTCCCGACCGATCTCAAACTATAAGCTCCTAAGGCGCCGAAATTCAAAACGATCAACAGCACAGACCCTGGGAACCCTCCTCCTGGACCTGGACCCGGTTCAAAAGGTACGGCTCCCCTCAAAAGCCAGAACCCGAGATCACTCGGACCTCAGGGGTAGGAGCTCAGAGTCCAAGGCTCCCGGAAGCCGCAGCCCGGCCGGGCTCAGAGAGCAGGGTCCTCAGAACAACAACCCTCAGGGCCTTCTACCCGAGTCGCAGTGAAAGTTACTGCCTGGAGCAAGACAGCCTCAGGGGCTGGATCCTGCTATCCAAGACTCAGTGAAAGTCCTTGCCCTCGGAGCTTGGGGAAGCTGCAGCCCATTCCCCCGCAGGCCGACGAAACAGCCTCACGGCCAGCGATTCTGAAGGCAACTTCCGGAAAGCGAGCCGGGGTGAGAGTGTGGCCTCGTGGTCCGACCCTTTCATTCCAGTTCCAGTGAGGCATACTCAGTTTAACCCAGGAAAAGCTCATAGAACCAACATCTGCCCAGGACTAAAGCCTCTGAACACCAGACAGAGATAAGAAAAGCTAATCCTCCACATTCAGAGATGGCAAACTCCACAGAAGCATAGAAGCCCCAAAATACCAAGAAAAATAAGAAGAAAGGGGTGACTTTGGACACATTCTATGGAGCCAAAATACAAAATACAGAGCAGATAGAAAATATACAAGAAAATGCTCCAAAATCTTCCAAAGGAAATAGAAACTCTCCACAAACCCATGAAGAATTTGAATCAGAAATGACCAAAAAGATGGAAGCCCTCTGGGAGGAAAAGTGGGAAATAATGCAAAAGAAATTCACGCACCTACAAAACCAGTTTGACCAAACTGTAAAAGAAAACCAGGCTTTAAAGCAAGAACTAATAAAGCAAAGCCAAAACACCAAGAAATAAGAAGAGAACATAAAATATCTCACCGACAAGGTGATAGATCTGGAAAATAGAGGGAGAAGAGAGAATTTAAGAATAATTGGACTCCCAGAAAAGCCAGAAATAAACACCAAACTGGACATGGTGATACAAGATATAATCAAAGAAAATTGCCCAGAGATTCTAGAACAAGGGGGCAATACAGCCACTGACAGAGCTCACAGAACACCTTCTACACTAAACCCCCAAAAGACAACTCCCAGGAATGTAATTGCCAAATTCCAAAGCTATCAAACAAAAGAAAAAATCCTACAGGAAGCCAGAAAAAGACAATTTAGATATAAAGGAATGCCAATCAGGGTCACAAAAGACCTTGCAAGTTCTACGCTGAATGATCGTAAGGCATGGAACATGATCTTCAGAAAGGCAAGAGAGCAGGGTCTCCAACCAAGAATCAGCTACCCAGCAAAACTGACTATATACTTCCAAGGGAAAGTATGGGCATTCAACAAAATAGAAGACTTCCAACTTTTTGCAAAGAAAAGACCAGAGCTCTGTGGAAAGTTTGATACCGAAAATCAAAAAGCAAGGAATACCTGAAAAGGTAAATATTAAGGAAAGGGGAAAAATGTTATCTTCTTCTTTTACTCAAACTCTCTTCTATAAGGACTACATTTATATCAATCTATGTATACTAATATGTGGGGAAAATGTAATGTATAAATAGGGGGTAAAGAAAGACCAAATAGAATAATGGTTCTCACACAAAGATTCACATGGGAAGGGGAGGGGAAGAAAACTCCTATAAGAAGGAGAGGAAGGGGGGGGGGTTTACTTAAACCTCAATCTGAGGGAAATCAACTCTGAGAGGGAAAAACATCCAGATCCATTGGGATCTTGAATTCTATCTTACCCAACAAGGGTAAGGAGAAGGGAAAACCAAGGGGGGGAGGGGGAGAGGGAGAAAAAAAAGGGAGGGAAAGAGAGGGGGGAAGGGGAGGGAAGAAAAAGGGAGGGACTAAAAAGGGAAACATCAAGGGAGGGGACAAGGGGGACTGATTCAAAGTAAATCACTGGACTAAAAGGTAGAGCCGAAGATGAAAAGGTTAGAATTAGGGAAGGCAATCAAAATGCCAGGGAGTCCACAAATGACAATCATAACTTTGAACGTGAATGGGATGAACTCACCCATAAAACGTAGACGAATAGCAGAATGGATTAGAATCCAAAACCCTACCATATGTTGTCTTCAAGAAACACACATGAGGCGGGTTGACACCCACAAGGTCAGAATTAAAGGATGGAGTAAGACCTTCTGGGCCTCAACTGATAGAAAGAAGGCAGGAGTGGTAATCATGATATCTGATAAAACCAATGCAAAAATAGACCTGATCAAAAGGGATAGGGAAGGTAATTATATTTTGTTAAAAGGGACTCTAGACAACGAGGAAATATCATTAATCAACATGTATGCACCAAATAATATAGCACCCAAATTTCTAATGGAGAAACTAGGAGAATTGAAGGAAGAAATAGACAATAAAACCATACTAGTGGGAGACTTAAACCAACCATTATCAAATTTAGATAAATCAAATCAAAAAATAAATAAGAAAGAGGTAAAAGAAGTGAATGAAATCTTAGAAAAATTAGAATTAATAGACATATGGAGAAAAATAAATAGGGATAAAAAGGAATACACCTTCTCAGCACCACATGGCACATTCACAAAAATTGACCATACATTAGGTCACAGAAACATAGCACACAAATGCAAAAAAGCAGAAATAATGAATGCAGCCTTCTCAGATCACAAGGCAATAAAAATAATGATTAGTAATGGTACATGGAAAACCAAATCTAAAACCAATTGGAAATTAAACAATATGATACTCCAAAACCGTTTAGTTAAAGAAGAAATCATAGAAACAATTAATAATTTCATCGAGGAAAATGACAATGGTGAAACATCCTTTCAAACCTTTTGGGATGCAGCCAAAGCGGTAATCAGAGGCAAATTCATATCCCTGAATGCTTATATTAACAAACAAGGGAGAGCAGAGATCAATCAATTGGAAATGCAATTGAAAAAACTCGAAAGCGATCAAATTAAAACCCCCCAGCAGAAAACCAAATTAGAAATCCTAAAAATTAAGGGAGAAATTAATAAAATCGAAAGTGATAGAACTATTGATTTAATAAATAAGACAAGAAGCTGGTACTTTGAAAAAAACAATCAAAATAGACAAAGTACTGGTCAATCTAATTAAAAAAAGGAAGGAAGAAAAGCAAATGCACAGCATTAAAGATGAAAAGGGGGACAGCACCTCCAATGAGGAGGAAATTAAGGCAATCATTAGAAATTACTTTGCCCAATTATATGGCAATAAATACACCAATTTAGGAGAAATGGATGAATATATACAAAAATACAAACTGCCTAGACTAACAGAAGAGGAAATAGAATTCTTAAATAATCCCATATCAGAAATTGAAATCCATCAAGCCATCAAAGAACTTCCTAAGAAAAAATCCCCAGGGCCTGATGGATTCACCTGTGAATTCTATCAAACATTCAGAGAACAGTTAATCCCAATACTATACAAACTATTTGACATAATAAGCAAAGAGGGAGTTCTACCAAACTCCTTTTATGACACAAACATGGTACTGATTCCAAAACCAGGCAGGTCAAAAACAGAGAAAGAAAACTATAGGCCAATCTCCCTAATGAATATAGATGCAAAAATCTTAAATAGGATACTAGCAAAAAGACTCCAGCAAGTGATCAGAAGGATCATTCACCATGACCAAGTAGGATTCATACCAGGGATGCAGGGCTGGTTCAACATTAGGAAAACCACCCACATAATTGACCACATCAACAAGCAAACTAGCAAGAACCACATGATTATCTCAATAGATGCAGAAAAAGCCTTTGATAAAATACAACAGCCATTCCTATTAAAAACACTAGAAAGCATAGGAATAGAAGGGTCATTCCTAAAAATAATAAACAGTATATATCTAAAACCAACAGCTAATATCATCTGCAATGGAGATAAACTAGATGCATTCCCAATAAGATCAGGAGTGAAACAAGGATGCCCATTATCACCTCTACTATTTGACATTGTACTAGAAACACTAGCAGTAGCAATTAGAGAAGATAAAGGAATTGAAGGCATCAAAATAGGCAAGGAGGAGACCAAATTATCACTCTTTGCGGATGACATGATGGTCTACATAAAGAATCCTAGAGATTCAACCAAAAAGCTAATTGAAATAATCAACAACTTTAGCAAAGTTGCAGGATACAAAATAAACCCACATAAATCATCAGCATTTCTATATATCTCCAACACAGCTCAGCAGCAAGAACTAGAAAGAGAAATCCCATTCAAAATCACCTTAGACAAAATAAAATACCTAGGAATCTACCTCCCAAGACAAACACAGGAACTATATGAACACAACTACAAAACACTCTCCACACAACTAAAACTAGACTTGAACAAATGGAAAAACATTAACTGCTCATGGATAGGACGAGCCAATATAATAAAAATGACCATCCTACCCAAACTTATTTATCTATTTAGTGCCATACCCATTGAACTACCAAAATACTTCTTCACTGATTTAGAAAAAACCATAACAAAGTTCATTTGGAAGAACAAAAGATCAAGGATATCCAGGGAAATAATGAAAAAAAACACATATGATGGGGGCCTTGCAGTCCCAGACCTCAAACTATATTACAAAGCAGCAGTCATCAAAACAATTTGGTACTGGCTAAGAAACAGAAAGGAAGATCAGTGGAATAGACTGGGGGAAAGCGACCTCAGCAAGACAGTATACGATAAACCCAAAGATCCCAGCTTTTGGGACAAAAATCCACTGTTCGATAAAAACTGCTGGGAAAATTGGAAGACAGTGTGGGAGAGACTAGGAATAGATCAACACCTCACACCCTACACCAAGATAAATTCAAAATGGGTGAGTGACTTAAACATAAAGAAGGAAGCCATAAGTAAATTGGGTAAACACAGAATAGTATACATGTCAGACCTTTGGGAGGGGAAAGGCTTTAAAACCAAGCAAGACTTAGAAAGAGTCACAAAATGTAAAATAAATAATTTTGACTACATCAAACTAAAAAGCTTTTGTACAAACAAAACCAATATAACTAAAATCAGAAGGGAAACAACAAATTGGGAAAAAATCTTCATAGAAACCTCTGACAAAGGTTTAATTACTCATATTTATAATGAGCTAAATCAATTGTACAAAAAATCAAGCCATTCTCCAATGGATAAATGGGCAAGGGAAATGGATAGGAAGTTCTCAGATAAAGAAATCAAAACTATTAACAAGCACATGAAGAAGTGTTCTACATCTCTTATAATCAGAGAGATGCAAATCAAAACAACTCTGAGGTATCACCTCACACCTAGCAGATTGGCTAACATAACAGCAAAGGAAAGTAATGAATGCTGGAGGGGATGTGGCAAAGTGGGGACACTAATGCATTGCTGGTGGAGTTGTGAACTGATCCAACCATTCTGGAGGGCAATTTGGAACTATGCCCAAAGGGCGACAAAAGAATATCTACCCTTTGACCCAGCCATAGCACTGCTGGGTCTGTACCCCAAAGAGATAATGGACACAAAGACTTGTACAAAAATATTCATAGCTGCGCTCTTTGTGGTGGCCCAAAACTGGAAAACGAGGGGATGCCCATCAATTGGGGAATGGCTGAACAAACTGTGGTATATGTTGGTGATGGAATACTATTGTGCTCAAAGGAATAATAAAGTGGAGAAGTTCCATGGAGACTGGAACAACCTCCAGGAAGTGATGCAGAGCGAGAGGAGCAGAACCAGGAGAACATTGTACACAGAGACTAATACACTGTGGTATAATCGAACGTAATGGACTTCTCCATTAGGGGCGGTGTAATGTCCCTGAACAACTTTCAGGGATCCAGGAGAAAAAAAACACCATTCATAAGCAAAGGATAAACTATGGGAGTGGAAACACCGAGAAAAAGCAACTGCCTGAATACAGAGGTTGAGGGGACATGACAGAGGATAGACTTTAAATGAACACTCTAATGCAAATACTATCAACAAAGCAATGGGTTCAAATCAAGAAAACATCTAATGCCCAGTGGACTTACGCGTCGGCTATGGGGGGTGGGGGGGAGGAAAAGAAAATGATCTATGTCTTTAACGAATAATGCTTGGAAATGATCAAATAAAATATATTTAAAAAAAAAAATTTTAATTTCATCTTTGATTTTCAGTATTCTATTTTTTCTTCAGTTGGAAGAGCTTTGTTCTAAATTTTTGTTAGCTACATTCCTAATTTATTTAATTATAATTTATTTTGTTGATGAAAAAGATTTATAGATATAGGCTTTTCCTTAAGGACTACTTTATCTAGATCTCATAAGTGTCGGTATGTTTTCTTGCTATTATCAAGTTCTTTAAAGGCATTTTCTATTGTTTCTACAATTTGTTCTTCAGCATACTAGTTCTTCAAGATTATATTATTTAATCTCCACTTAATTTTAATTTGTTCTTCACAAGTCCTTTATTTAATATTGTATATGACATAGTGATTAATAAATTATATATTAGTAAATTATATGACATAGTAAATTAGTAAATTATGCTCTAGTAGTCATTTTTTGGTAAAATTGCCATACATAGCTGAGAAGCATGAAAATTCCTCTGTTCTCATTCAGTATTTCCAATCCAATCCAGTAAACAATTATTTATGTGCCAAGGAATGTGCAACATTGTGAGATTATGATGAAAAAGATAGTTCCTGACTTAAAGTTGGTTATGATCTAATAGATGACACACAAAAGGAGGCAGGAAACTGAGGTGGGGGAGACATACCATGGGGTATTTAGCTAGAGGCAAGCAGCTAAAAATCCCCAAATCAAGTTTTTACCCTCTCTAAAGGAAAGTATTTGGAGGAATTTGGAACTCCACCCTCTAGCACACCAATCAGAGGGCAGAGAAGGTTGAAATAGTGTCAATCAAGATTTGAGTTAAGGGCATGAGGATGAGATTAGAGGTGATAGGCTTGATCTGAAAGGTGCATGTTATTCCTTGGAGTAGAAACCAGGCAGAACCACATATAATGGAGCAAGATTGCCAGAAATTTATCATCTATAATTTTTCTAAAGTTCTTTTAAGGTCCTTAACTTTTTTTATTTTTTGTTAGTTCTAAAATGAATACATTGAGGTTCCCACTGTTATCATTTTACTATATATTTACTGTATATTTTCCCCTACAACTTGATCAATTTTTAAACTACTTTGATGTTATACTATTTGAGAAATATATGTGTGTGTGTGTGTGTGTGTGTGTGTATATTTATATATATAGAGAGAGAGAGAGACAGAGAGAGAGAGAGACAGAGAGAGAGAGAGTATTGATATTGACTCTTTTTCTAAAGTACCTCTGAACATAATGCAGCTTCCCTATTATCTATGGTTACTATGGCCTTATCTGCAGCTAATGGCACAGTGGGTAGACCTGAGTCAGGAAGACTTGAGTTCAAATGTGGCCTCAGACACTTACTAGCTAAGTGGCCCTGGACAAATCACTTAATCCTGTTTGCCTCTCTTCTGAAGAACAAGCTGGAGAAGGAAATGGCAAACTATTTCCGTATCTTTGCCAAGAAAACTCCAAATGGGGTCATTAAGAGTTGGATAGGACTAAATCAACTAAATGAATATTTAAAATTATGATTGTTAATCTTTTTAAAAATTAAAATGAACCATAATAGATTTTACTCGAACCTCTCATTTTAACTCTACATGAATCTTTATAGTTCAAGTGTGTTTTTTGTTAACTTATTGTTGGTTTCTGTTTCCTTTATACTTCCTATCAACCTCCACTTAATGGATGAGTTTCTTATATTTACATTCATAATTAGGACAGTTAATTGTGTATTTCTTTCTTTGCTGTCCAGTCCTATTTTTAATCTTTTTGCCCCCCCCAACATAAGAAAGTGATAAAAGAGGAATTTTTCTTAAGTTTGTGATTTGTAAATGAAAAGGCCTGTTTTTGTTCTGTGGACCATCTTTCTTATCTGTCCCATAATCCAAAGTTTTAAATCTTTTTCCTTTCCTTTTTATTTTCCCTTCACACTCCTCTTGCAATGTTGAAATTTATATTTTATGGCTATTCTTTTGGTTACCCTTTGGTTTATTTTTTTATTTAAAAAAAATCCAACCTCCGAGAGGGAGGCTGCAAACAAGGCACACTAGGGATAGCCCCATAGGGTGAGGGTGGGGAGGGGTGGCTTTCCTGGACTCCAGTCCTCAGTTCTCTGAAGTCCTGTGGTCTTAGCTGCTAACCTTTGACCATCACCACTAGAAAAGTGCAAATCAGACCAACACGGGAAGTACAGCCCAGATGGATTTGTTTCCATAGCATTCTTCCATTCCCTAAAGAGCCACTCAAAACAATTCTTAGTCGCTTCTTGGCTGTGGTCTCGGGTCCTACTCTTGCTTTAGGGAACATTGCAGATCTGGACCTGGGAGTGGGGCAGAATCTTCCAAATCCATCTGAGGATCTCAAGAAGTGGGAATGAGTGGTAGGAGCTAGGGCCTTGGTTGAGGGTGACAGGTTGAGATTTCTATGGCAATGGGCAGGGAGCCAGACTGCCCTCAGAAGGGGGAGAGATGGTCTCTGAAGGTTCTTTAGTAGGGGGTCAGAGCAGGTAAATGGCTGTTTGAGCAAAGAAGCATTGGAAGAGGAAGCTTAGTATTTCAAAGAGCACCTTAGTTTTAACCCTTTGCTTATGAACCTCATAGTCAAGGCCAGTCCCAAGTGAGAGTCTTGGGACTGGCTGAGAAAGGGAGCATGGCTAGTGGAGTCAGTTAAGTAAATGGGTCCTGTCCATCCAAGCTCCTCAGCATGCTTCCATTTATAATCTATTTCCATTTATCTCTATGTATGATCCTATTTTAATTGTTTTAAACCCTTACCTTTGGTCTTAGTATGAATTCTAAGACAGAAAAGCAGCAAGTGCTAGGCAATAAGAATTAGAGACTTGTCCAGGGTCACATAGCTAGAAAGTGTCTGAAGTCACATTAGAATCCAGATCTTCACACTATTTTCATTTGAGTTTAATGCATTTCTCTACTAAAATCTGTTTGTGTAATTTTGTTCAACCTTCCTTTATTTGATTCCTATGTAAGTGAAGGTTGTGTGATCATGGTTCTCTCTACCCCTTTCTCCATGTTTGAATATTTATCTTATGCACTTTTACTATGTGAGATGCTGATGTCCTTCCCTTTTCTCCTTTTTACCTCTCCAGTGTAATCCCCAATCCTTCTAATTTCTGTTTTCTAGGATCATCAAAACAGAATTAAGCCATCCTTCCATACCCTTTGACTGTCTTAGTCACCTTTCTGTCTGATCCTTGAAGATATTAGATTCTGAGAGTTCGTTTCTTTCTTATTTCTCTATTAGCATATAAATAATCATCTCCCTGTAGTTGTTTCTTTGTGTGTACCTTTTCGTGTTTCTCTTGACTCCTACACTTCCCTTTTATATTCTAGTATATATAGGTAATGCTGACATTTTTATCTGGAATGTTTGAAAATCCTTTAATTTACTAAACTTTCAATCATTTTCTCTCCCTCACTTCCTTTTGGGATTATAAATTTTGTCAAATAGGTTACTCTTGTGGAAGAATTTATAGCTGATTATCTTGGTTGTTGTTGTTAATTATCTGATGTTTTTAGATTGTTGTTGGGTGTTTATGAGGGATGCTTTGGAACACAATATGTTATCATCTTCCTCCTACAGTATCATCTCTCTGGCAATTCTTTTGATAATGTTTCTCATAACTTTTGACCACTTATCCACTTAAAGATAGAGGAATATTCATTTTATTGTGGCCTTCCCTGAGTCTAAGTACTCTGTGCTCTCAAGCTGCTTTTTTCCCCATGATGTGACTATTCACTGATAAAACATTGTTAGAGATTTAATGGACTATCCTTATCAGAATAACTGAATCTTGAAAATGAATTTCGGCAAGAGAGAATGAGGGTCATTAGAAATTTTATATAGCATTTGGGATTGAGAATCATAGATCTGGAGCTTAGAGCTGAGGCTTAAGAGCAAGGATGCTCCTTTCATGGTATGTTCAGATTCAGCTTTAAAAAACACACACATATACACTAGATGATAAGTCTAACTCAGTCTTTCAGTCTGAAGATAAAATAGAAAAAGGTAAAAATTATTCAGTAAGCATTAAAAAAAAGAAAGATAAAACCCTTATCTTCTATCTTAGAATCAATACTAAGTATGGGCTCCAAGACAGAAGAGTAGTAAGAGCTAGGCAATTGGGGTTGAGTGACTTGCTCAGGGTCACACAGTTAGGAAGTGTCTAAGGCCAGACTGAAACCCTGGCTTGAGCCACCTTGTTGTCCCTCAACAAACATTTTAAAAATGCCTACAGTGCGCTATGCCCCAGGGTTACCAAGACAAAGAATGAAACAATCTCTACTCTCAAGGAATTTATGGGTACACCCAGAATAAACATAAAGGGAATAAATACAAAGTAATTAAATACAGGGTAGTTTGAGAGGGAGGGCCCTAGCAGCATGGGGGGGGGGGCAGTGGGCGGGAGAGATCTGGGAAGATTACCTACAGAAGATAGTGTTTGAGCTGCATCTTGAAAGATGAAGACTAAAAAGATGGTGGTGAAGACCTGGAAAAAAAGAAAAAATGCTTTTATAGAAATGTAGAAGATGGGCTTGTGTCAGGAGAGACTTAAGGAAGGGAATTCAATTAGGAGGCTTTTGTAATATTGTTAGAGACTGGTGAGGAAGGCCTGAACTAAGGTGGTAACTATAAGAAGAGAGAAAGGGTTGACTGTAGTTGTAGAAGAGGGAATGGTATTGGGTGAGGTGGCTCAGTGGATTAAGAGTCAGCCCTGGAGGTGGGAAGTCCTGGGATCAAATCTGGCCTCAGACTCTTTCTAGCAGTATGCTCCTAGGCAAGTCATTTAATCCCCATTGCTTATCCATTGCCACTCTTGTGCCTTGAAACCAATACCCAGTATTGATCCTAAGAAGGAAGGTAAGGGTTTAAAAAAAGAATGTAAACTATTCCTGAAAAATGAAAATTTCCTCCACTTTTTTAATGATTGATAACTACTTTCTCTGCTGAAGTTTGTAGACTGGTGCTATGGTTATGCCTGCAGAACACAAGGTATGGCGAGTGATGAATTTAGGATGTACGATGACTCTGGAAGATCAGCTATTCAGACTAACTCAATAAGTAATGTCAGGGAATCAGTAGTTCAATATTTGTTCCAAGGACCATCAACAACGCTGAAGCATGCATTGTGGAGTCCTTTGAGCTTAGTTAGATGTCAAAGATGCCAAGGTCCTCCACTGTATCCCAGCCATCACCAGTGATTCTGATTTTTGTCTTGCTACTGGACTTTAATGACCCTGGAATAGACAGTGAGGCTGATGACTTCATGCAACTCTGCCTCATTTAAATCCAATTCATGGGCAAGTCAAGCCAACATCTCATCAGGTCATAGGTCCTCTTCCAATCTATCCTCATAACAACCCTGGGAGGTAGGTGCTATCATTATCCCCATTTTACAGTTGAGGAAACTGAGATAGACTGAGGTTAAATGGCTAACCTAGAATCATAGAGTTAATCTGGCGCTGAATTTGAATTCAAGTCTTTCTGACTTCAGGCCCAGAGTGCCTGCTAGTTGTCCAAGGGAACTTGGGAGTAGAGGCTCTTTTAAAAATCTGCCTAGGGTAATGGCTGAACAAATTGTGGTATATGTGGTGATGGAATACTATTGTGCTGAAAGGAATAAAGTGGAGGAGTTCCATGGAGACTGGAACAACCTCCAGGAAGTGATGCAGAGCGAGAGGAGCAGAACCAGGAAAACATTGTACACAGAGACTGATACACTGTGGTACAATCGAATGTCATGGACTTCTCCATTAGTGGCAAGGCAGTGACCCTGAACAACCCGGAGGGATCTACGAGAAAGAACACTATCCACATCCAGAGGAAAATCTATGGGAGTAGAAACACCGAAGAAAAACAACTGCTTGATCACATGGGTCTAGAGGATATGACTGGGGATGTAGACTAAATGAACATCCTAGTGCAAACATCAACAGTATGGAAATGGGATCTGACCAAGGACACAGGTGGTACCCAGTGAAATTGCATGTCAGCTACAGGAGGGGCGGGTGAGGGGAGGGAAAGAATATGATTCTTGTAACCAAGGAATAATGTTCTAAATTGACTAAATAATAAAAAAAACTGCCTAAAGAACCTCAGTAATGTTCTTTTCAGAACCTCCCAGAACCTGAACAGGTATGATGCTATTATTTTTCTCTGGCAATTTTCCATTTTGTCCAAAGTTCTGGCTTTGTGTCCTCGTTGCACTAGCTTTTCTCAATTTTGGAAAGCCCTGATGTGAAAGCAGTTTCATAGTAGCTAACTTGTTGAGATGACTATCCATCTTTCATTCCTAAACTTCTCCTTTTTTAGGCCTTCAGGTTAAATATCTTTTAATCACTGCTAGGCGTCTCACTTTGTATGAATTCTTACTACTGGTAAACAGAATTGTTTTCCCAGAATACCTACCTTTTGTTTCTTTACCTTTTCAATTCATTTTTAAGCATGAAGAGGAAACACACATTCACACACATATATGTATACACATGTACTATTTACATATATATCTTGAATCAGTCTGCCTTCATGGTTTACTTCTTTAGTATCTCATTTTTGGAGGAAGAGGTCATTTAACAACACAATCAACTCATTTACATCAATGTTAAATTATATGAAGGTCTCACTTATAAGAATGGTATGCAAAAGAAAATTGCCCTGTAAATATAAAAATGTAAATCAAATGAAAATGTGATTGTAAGTAATTGTTGAAACCATCACTACCATCTATTAGACAACAATATATAGTCCCAGTAATCTCCTCACCATGCAGACAATACAATACACTGATAAAATAAATTCAAAAGGTCAAGTACATTTTATTTCCTTTTTCCCATTCAGGTTGGATAAATGATAGGTTGTTTGAATGGAAAGTTATTAAGATCAAACTCTTTCAGAGGGGATAGAAAACGATGGGAAGAGGTGTATAGCCCATTTAACTGTGAAGATTTTTATGGCAGCTACAAATTGACATGCTAGGAATGAAGGTAAACATCCCAGAGTGTCTTGTGGGTAAGTAGATAAGGTGATCATCTATTTCCAGGCATCCTAGAAGTTTTTCCTGACCCCAAATATCTTATCCTCTAAGAGTAGTGTAGTGGAATTAGACAGTGGTGTTCTGGCAAGTGTTTAACAATTGACTCTAAAAAAAAGAAGAAGAAAACTGGACCCACAGTATACTTTTTAATTTACTCTGTAATGAACACATGCATAAATATATACAATCATCACAACAATAAGTCATTGTCAGTTGTTATATCTTATTGTCATCAATGTACTTGGTGATAGCTGTCCATTTGTCCATCTCTTTTATCTGATCCTTATACTCTGGTGTAGCGATTCTATCACTAATCTTGCTAGTATGGGATAGGAACAGGGATTCAATTAGTGATTCCATTGGCATAGGAAATCCAGGCGAAGGCACTCCTTATGGGCAATGCAGGTCAACATCTTCTTTGCATCTTACAGGTTCTAAGAGCTGCCTAAGGAAGCAGTTCTCAAAATTTTGGGTCTCACCATCCATGATCTTAAAAATTATTGAGGATTCCCAAGAGTTTTTTGTTTATGTGGGTCATATCTATTGATATTTGCCATATTAGAAAGTAAAACCTCTTAGTATTACTATGATGAAAATAGTTTTGACTTCACAAACCTTCTGAAAGGTTCTTGGGGAATCCCTGGAGATCCTTGTAATGACACTTTGAGAATTCCTGGCCTAAAGCACTGAAAGATTAAGTAATTTTCCCAGAGTCACACAGCTAGAATTATGTTGAAGGCGAGAACTGAATCTGGTTTTCTAGCCTTTGAGGTCAGTTCTCTATTCCATATTCCTGTTGAATCTCCAAGCTATTAGAATGACAGTATATAAATTAAATAAATTGGATCTGAATGGGTTTCTGAGGGGTTCTATATTGAGTAGGGTGACGACCTTAACAGATTACCAATAAATGGATTTTGTGACTGATTTTGGCTGCTCAGGTACCATTATATTTTATTTCTTCATTCTCTGGTGCATCCTAGATAGGTGAGGTTATAGCTATTAGGAACCATTCTGGATGCCTCACTAGCTCTGACCCCAACATATCCAAGCTGTTGCCAAGTCCTCCAATTTTATCTTTGCAAAATCTCTCATCCCTTTTCTCCTCAAACACAACCACCTCTCTAGTCCATGCCCTCATTATCTCACATTTGGATCACTGTACCAGACTGTTGGTGGATCGGCCTGCCTCAAGTGTCTCCCTACTCCAACCCATCCTTCATTCAGCCACTAAAGTGATTTTCCTAAAATGCAGATCCAATCATGTCACACCTTACTGCCACTCAGTAAACTCCAGTGGCTTCCTATTGCCTCTAGGAGCAAATGCAAAATATTCTATTTGTCATTCAAACCTCTTCTCTAGTCCCCTGCTGTTTTTCCAGTCTTCTTACACCTTCCTCTCCAATAGGTACTCCACAGATTAGTGACTTCAATCTCCTGACTATTCCATAAACAGGCACTCCATTTCTTAGCTCTGAGCATTTTCTCTGGCTGTCCCTCCTCTGCTTGGACCATTCACCTCCCTTTAAGTCATTTGCAGTTTCTATTAAGGCTTCCTTTAAGTCTCAACTAAAATCCCACCTTCTATAGGAAGGCTTCCCCACCTCTTCTTAATTCCAGTGCTTTCCATCTTTTCATTTCTATTCATCATGTACATAGCTTGCTTTGAATAGATTTGTTTGCATGTTGTCTCCACCTTTATACTGTAAGTTCCTTCAGAGCAGTTACTGTCTTTTGCCTTTTATTTTGTATCCCCAGCACTAAACATCATGACTCATAGGCACTTTAATAAATGTTTACTGATTGATTGATTCTAGAAAATGATGGTATATTGTATTGGTTATTTTTTCTGGCATTTATTTTAAGGGTAAAAGAATTGAAATGTCACTATTTACCTTGAAAAGTCAATGGCCCTGTTCAGACCTAGTTTTTGTCCTACTCTGAGCCTGTATAAGAGAATATTAAATGTTTTTAAGTAGTGGGAAAACATCAATTTCCTAGAAATCTTACGCTGTATAGGAAATGTTGATAAACTATATCTGTGAAACCAAATCAGCACTTTCATTTTTGTATTTATAATTTTCTTTCCTATTTCTTGCTTAAATGGATATTTTTCATCCAGGGAGAAGATTTATATTTTTCAAGTTCATCAACTCCTACTCAATTCCCACTTGAAGACATAGGGACACGATGGAGATGTCATAATCAATGTAATCTTTTACTCATGTGATGCCACATATAGTTTGGGGGACAGAATGAGTGCTGGAAGCAAATGAATACATAAAAATCAGAAATTCTCATCTCACATACACTTGCCTTATTAAGAGAGACAGATATAAAGAGAGATGGGAAGACAAAAGAGTCTGTGTGAACAAGAGTTGTTTCTCAGTTGTTTTTCAGAAGAGCATCAAGTCCCCTCAAATGAAAGACTTTATAAAAAAAAATAGCCTCTTTGTAATGGATGCTTAAAGCTGGGTTATTAGGTTAAAGGAGAAGTGAGTGCAAATTTTGGCACAATTCTCTCAAAGGTATTCTGGGAGACAGAAGGGTTGTTAGAAAGAGGCAAGATAGGGAACCTTCCAGGCATAGCCACAGTGACAGGGGCCCAACAAGGGATACTCTTTAATATTACTTTTTATAAATGTACATATTTGTTAATGCCAAAAAAGCCTCAACTCGTTATAGTACAAAGTTATTTATTTGTAATTAGACAAATACTATGTGTTCTAATAAAGACTGAAGCCATTGTAGGTAGTAGCACATAGGAGCCATTTAAAAAATTTTTTTTGTCTGAGAAACATAAGAGTTTTATTCTTGCTTTCTGAGGGGTTGGAGGAGGGAGACAATTAGGGTGGGAAAAGGTTGGAAAAGATGTCATCATAGCAGTTAAACAATTGGTGAACTTTTTCTTTAAATTGATACAGTGAAAAGAGCAGAGAATTTGGGGTTATGGGATCTTGGTTCAAATCCCAACACTGCCATACCTGCCACCTGTGTGACCTTTGGTAAATCACTTACATTTAGAGGCCTCAGTTTCTTCATCTGTAAAATGAAAGGGTTAGACTAGATGATTGCTTTTTAAAGATCCTTCTAGCTATGCTTCTGAAAAATTCTGTATAAATTAAGATTATTATGATAGTGAGTTTCAAAATAGATTTTCCTGGTATTTCCTATCTCCCCAAATATCTAATAACTACCACAACAATGAGAAACCATGTGAGAACAAGACCAAATACACATCACTCCGGTCATACTATTGTTAGTTGTGCTAACGATGCTTTGATGGGTCTGCAGAAAATAAGCCTTTATCTGAATACTTTTATTTTATTCAATTATAAAAGTGGTCATTTTGCCCATCAGTACAAAAATTCACAGAATCTTAGACATAAAAGAATAATAACAAGATGGCAACTTGTCCCAAGATCATTATTGTACTCTATAGAACTTGGATGATAAGAACAACACCTTGATTATCTTCAGAATGACATTTATTTATCACTTTCAGTGTATAAAACATTTTATATGCATTATCTCTTTTACTCTCTGTAAATGCTTAATACCAGATTATGAACTTGCCACTCCAAGTTAGTTTCATCCTCATTTTATTGATAAATAGAATTTGAGAAAGGTTAAGTGACCTTCCCTGCATCATAGTATTAAGTGTCAGAGGGATCTAAATCTGACTTCAGGTCTTGCACGCTCTCCACTATATCGGACTGTTTCTCATAGTGTTCCGTACATAGTTGCTACTTAAAAACTTGCATTGAGTATAACCTTTTGAGACTTAAAAGTGACTTTTAGATAAATCTTTGCTAATTAATGTGTCATGAAGAAAAGCATAAGCATTTATAAAGTACCTATTATGTGCTAGGAACCTTATAAATATTATCTCATTATCACAACAACCCTACAATGTTCTATTATTATCCACATTTTGCAGTTGAGGGAACTGAGTCAAATGGAGGTTAAGTGACTTTCCCAAGATCAAACAGCTATGAAATGTCTGGAGTTGAATTGGAATTTTTTCTGACTCCAGGCCCAGTGCTCTATACACTGAGCCATTTAGCTGCCTAACATAGTATAGGAAAAAAGACAATGGATATGAAATTGGAAGGGCTTGGTTTGAATTTGGAGTCTACTCCTTACTATGAGGAGTCTCACTCCTCAACCAATGGGGACACAGCCCTTGACTTTGAGCCTCAGAAGAACCTTTGTCTCTAAAATGAGAATATAACATTTCTTATCCTGCTGATCTCACAGGGTGATTGTGAATATCAGTACATTCCAGAATGTGAAAATACATTCTGTGAAAAAATACACAAAAGTGTTTATACACTTTAATTTGGACCAGACCTGAGATTTCATTAGGGAATTCCACCTGCCAGTACAGACCAGCATCTACTCTGCAAATTAGAGCCTTAGAAAGCTACCTGGAGTTAGAGCTCTCTGTCTGGGGTTAGAGAAAGCTGACTTTTCCAGGTTTCTCATAGCGTTTGTCAAGATAGAGCTCTGAACTCTAGTTTTCTTGATGCAAGTATGTCTTGCTATCCACTACTTCATCATGCCTCAGTTATGCAAACTTATGCTACTCTTCTGATCCAAAAGATACTCTTCTGCTTACTCAATATTCAGAAAAGGAATGTAATTGGGGAAAGAGGCATATGATGATAAGGAGAAATAACAAGAGGGATCTGCTTTGGACATAGTCTATGATGAACTACTTTTTCTCCTAATTGTGTACTACTTATAATAGGTATATTCCTCCTTTTTATCTGTTAGGAGAATCTGTCTTCTATGTGCTAAATGTAAATGTAGATGATTTTAATGTTAATGGGTGACCATGAAGAGAAAGAGAGAAGGTTTGGAATAATAGGGGAGTAAACAACTTAATATGGATATGAAAAGAACTAAGACAATAAAAAAGAGTGAAGAAGAAAAAGAAACTGATGAAAACAAAAAGTAGAACTGGAGCAAGAAATCATGGAAAAACTGGCCTTTTCCAACCTATCTTGGTATCCTCAATGACCTCTAACTCTAACTCACCAAAAGGAGTCAGTAGTTCCTGTGGTTATATATCAACTTCACTATGCCAATCAATCAATTCACAAACATTTATTAAGTGTTTACTGTAAGTCAAGCAGTATGCCAGATGTTGTGTTGGGTATGTCACAAATTCACAGAGCAACATATATCCTAATAAATCTTCCATGCTGCAAATCAAAATCCTTCCATGTTTCAAAACTAGACATCATAGCAGCAAGATCTGCAAAGTACCTTAGAAATCATATCATCCAACCACCCCCACTTTATAGAAGAGGAAACTAAGGTTCAGAGCTCCAAGATGATTTGTCTAAAGTCACATAAGCAACAAGTGATAGATGTGGGATTCAAATCTAGATCTTCAGACTTTTAATTCTGGATTTGGATTCATCAAAATTACTTCCTCCGGTGGCACCTGAATTACTTGGGATAAGCAATACTTTCTGTAAGATTTCATTTTGTGACAGCAATGGTCATGCATGTGAGCTTCTACTGACATTAAACTGACTTAGCACACCTGGACCTTGACCAGGTGAAAGCAAATTGAATTCATTTCTCCATATTTAATTAGTTCTTTGACAATTGAGTGTCATATTTTTTCTCATACAACCAAGTTGCTCTTTTTTATTGTGTTTTCAATTCTGTGGTTTTAAGAATGGATAGTACTAAAAGGAAATGAATAAAAGAACACACTTCAATGAGTGTTAGAGATAATGCAATGTTTCAAGGATCATTCAATTCAAGCCCATAATGAGGTAGGATCACTTGCACCAAAGTTTAAAAGAAAGTGAGGTTGAAAATGAAAACCAAAACCAATGACTGACAAATTATTACTTCAAAATAACCTAATTCAAAAAATAGGTAAAGACCTTCAGAGGGACCTGACAGCTGGAAGGATTGGTAGTGATTCCTCTACAGTACATTGATATGGACTGATAAAAATCAATTTGCCTGGTATTGTCCCAGAACCCCTGGATGCATGTATTCCATGGCTAATAAACTATATACTGGCCATTATCGGTAGCCCCAACACACACACACACACACACACACACACACACACACACACACACACACATTTTCTTGTTGGACTGGCAAGTTCAATTCCTTACATCACTGCCCTGCAATGCTTACTCATTATAAGGCAATTTAGAAAAATACTCTCATTACACTTTTCCCAACCATCCTCACCTATGGATAAATTTCCTATTGTACCAGCCAGATCTTTGTCTAAAACTCTAAATAAGTTGAACACTGAGAGGCTCTGGGACTTTGATCAGAGTGTGAAAGTCACCTGTGTATTGCCCTTATCTAGGAGCCAGGAGCAATGGGGTCTGTCTACATGCTGAGGCTATTCCCAGTTGGCATTGGTTCTTCTTTTCCTCTTATGAGTAGTAGTAAAATTTTAACTATTATTCTTGGGTGGTTCTGTTGTTCTTCATCCCAACTTTCTTGCTTTGCAATATAATTCTTAAAACTGGAAGAACGGAATAGACGCAGAAAAAGCATTTGATAAAATACAACACCCATTCCTATTAAAAACACTAGAAAGCATAGGAATAGAAGGGTCATTCCTAAAAATAATAAACAGTATATATCTAAAACCATCAGCTAATATCATCTGCAATGGGGATAAACTAGATGCATTCCCAATAAGATCAGGAGTGAAACAAGGATGCCCATTATCACCTCTACTATTTGACATTGTACTAGAAACACTAGCAGTAGCAATTAGAGAAGAAAAAGAAATTGAAGGCATCAAAATAGGCAAGGAGGAGACCAAGTTATCACTCTTTGCGGATGACATGATGGTCTACTTAAAGAATCCTAGAGATTCAACCAAAAAGCTAATTGAAATAATCAACAACTTTAGCAAAGTTGCAGGATACAAAATAAACCCACATAAATCATCAGCTTTTCTATATATCTCCAACACAGCTCAGCAGCAAGAACTAGAAAGAGAAATCCCATTCAAAATCACCTTAGACAAAATAAAATACCTAGGAATCTACCTCCCAAGACAAACAGAGGAACTATATGAACACAACTACAAAACACTCTCCACACAACTAAAACTAGACTTGAACAATTGGAAAAACATTAACTGCTCATGGATAGGACGAGCCAATATAATAAAAATGACCATCCTACCCAAACTTATTTATCTATTTAGTGCCATACCCATTGAACTACCAAAATACTTCTTCAATGATTTAGAAAAAACCATAACAAAATTCATTTGGAACAACAAAAGATCAAGGATATCCAGGGAAATAATGAAAAAAAAAACACATATGATGGGGGCCTTGCAGTCCCTGACCTTAAACTATATTACAAAGCAGCAGTCATCAAAACAATTTGGTACTGGCTAAGAAACAGAAAGGAAGATCAGTGGAATAGACTGGGGGAAAGCGACCTCAGCAAAACAGTATACTATAAACCCAAAGATCCCAGCTTTGGGGACAAAAATCCACTATTCGATAAAAACTGCTGGGAAAATTGGAAGACAGTGTGGGAGAGACTAGGAATAGATCAACACCTCACACCCTACACCAAGATAAATTCAAAATGGGTGAGTGACTTAAACATAAAGAAGGAAGCCATAAGTAAATTGGGTAAACACAGAATAGTATACATATCAGACCTTTGGGAGGGAAAAGGCTTTAAAACCAAGCAAGATATAGAAAGAATCACAAAATGTAAAATAAATAATTTTGACTACATCAAACTAAAAAGCTTTTGTACAAACAAAACCAATGTAACTAAAATCAGAAGGGAAACAACAAATTGGGAAAAAATCTTCATAGAAACCTCTGACAAAGGTTTAATTACTCATATTTATAAAAAGCTAAATCAATTGTACAAAAAATCAAGCCATTCTCCAATTGATAAATGGGCAAGGGACATGGATAGGCAGTTCTCAGATAAAGAAATCAAAACTATTAATAAGCACATGAAGAAGTGTTCTAAATCTCTTATAATCAGAGAGATGCAAATAAAAACAACTCTGAGGTATCACCTCACACCTAGCAGATTGGCCAACATGACAGCAGAGGAAAGCAGTCAATGCTGGAGGGAATGTGGCAAAGTAGGGACATTAATTCATTGCTGGTGGAGTTGTGAACTGATCCAACCATTCTGGAGGGCAATTTGGAACTATGCCCAAAGGGCAACAAAAGAATATCTACCCTTTGATCCAGCCATAGCACTACTGGGTCTGTACCCCAAAGAGATAATGGACAAAAAGACTTATACAAAAATATTCATAGCTGCGCTCTTTGTGGTGGCCAAAAACTGGAAAACGAGGGGATGCCCATCAATTGGGGAATGGCTGAGCAAATTGTGGTATATGCTGGTGATGGAATACTATTGTGCTAAAAGGAATAATAAAGTGGAGGAATTCCATGGAGACTGGAACAACCTCCAGGAAGTGATGCAGAGCGAGAGGAGCAGAACCATGAGAACATTGTACACAGAGACTGACACACTGTGGTATAATCGAACGTAATGGACTTCTCCATTAATGGCGGTGTAATGTCCCTGAACAATTTGCAGGGATCCAGGAGAAAAAAACACTATTCATAAGCAAAGGATAAACTATGGGAGTGGAAACACCGAGGAAAAGCAACTGCCTGAATACAGAGGTTGAGGGGACATGACAGAGGAGAGACTCTAAATGAACACTCTAATGCAAATATTATCAACATAGCAATGGGTTCAAATCAAGAAAACATGTAATGCCCAGTGGATTTACGCGTTGGCTATGGGGGGTGGAGGAGTGGGGGGCAGGAAAAGAAAATGATCTATGTCTTTAATGAATAATGCTTGGAAATGATCAAATAAAATATAATTTAAAAAAAAAAACTGGAAGAACGGTAAGAAGACCCATGGGAAAAAAAAAATCAGTTGCTAACTGTTATATGAAGGAAAAATAAAAGCTTGCCATAGACAAGTCAGGACATAAATGGGAATGTTAAAGATCGGGAAGAGGTAATTTTTTCATTCAAGACTATACCAAAAAATATTGTCAGAAATCTACATGAGCCTATGAGATCTGAATATATTAATCAGATTATAAACTATGTTTTGGTGATCTTTTATTTAGTTGGCCTGGAAATCCCATACCTTTTGTAGGAATAATGAATAAACATGCTTATAAAGGAGAAATAAAGGTTTCAGAATTATAGAATTCTATAAGGAGACACAATATACGATAAGACCCTATACCATGCTATACATCACAAATGGCAAAGATATTTATTCAAAGGATGGAGATAAATGCACATTATCTGGGCCATAATCAAGATTAGAACTGGAAAAAAGGGATGGTTTGTCAAAGGTATACTTAAAAATCCAATATAATGTGGGGTTTTATGGTGAAAATTAAAGAATATATGTCAAAATCTTTTGAATTCGGAACCAAATCATATAAAAAGAAGGCTTGGTCAAGTTTTTCTAAAAATATGAGTTATAAGTATTATTGTGTGACAATAAGTTTAAATATTTTACTTTGTCCTAGTTAATTTCCACACCATTATAAACTACCACCAACACCATCACCTCCAAATAACACCACCTTCAAGAACCATAGAACTGTAGATTTGGAAGGAACCTTAAAAGCTTCTAATCCAATATTTTAGATGAGGAAATGGAGACCAAGAAGGAATGTGGTTTGTCCAGTCACAAAATTTGTTCCTAGAAGAGTGGAAATGAAAACTTGTACTCTGCTTTAGGAAGAAGGTATATTATTGGTTTGCATTAATTCAGTAGCTTCCTATAGTCTATAGAATAAGTACAAATTCTTTATCCAGGCATTAAAAGCATTTCACAATAAATTTCTAACCCAATTATTTCATAACAATCTCTAACAGTATTTCATATGAAACTAACCCAGGTCTGAGTCATTCTGTGATTCAGCAACTACTTAGCCTTAGCTTAGAGAAGTCAATAGTAAGCCATCCAAAGGCTCAAAACAAATTAACTCAAAAACAAATTAGCTCAAAAGAACAACAACCAAAAAAAAAAAAAACGGTTAATCAAGCATCACAGTAAAAGCTTGGAGTATGTGTGTGGGTGTCTTGGAAGGTGGGCATGTGCTAAAATGTCTCATGTGTCCTCGAGTCTCTCACACAATTATATTAGTATGAAGAACTTATGATGATGAATCTGGTCAGATTCCACATTGTACAATATAGCAGAATGGTAAATTAATGAACTCTCTAGTCTTTACAAAGAAAAAGGGACATACAGGAAGGAAGAACAAGTAGGACTATAACATGGGGCACAGAGAAAAATGTTGTGACTACAATAACTTCATGACATTATTCAGCAAATGCCACAGCCTCCAGTAGCCTGACCTGACTGTAGGACCCATCTTGAGTATGTGAACCTTTTCATTTTAGTTGCTTCTGTAACATTCATTTCCTCTCTCATTTTGTACCTGTGCCTCTCAATGGTCTCATCACTTAATACCTCTATTGGCTGAGTTGATTTGACAGACATATCTGAGGACCACTATAGACCAACCATCTTTTTCTGACCCTCAGCAAGGGATCCAGTATTTTTATCTTCTCAGGTTCATGAATTATTGATTCTACTTGGATCTTGCTTCCCTTGAGAGTAGAAGTCAAAAATAACACACTATTGCAAAAATGTAAAGAACAGAAAATATTTTCACAATATTCTAATCACCTCTCCATAATAATTGGGCAAGGTTAACTCTATCATGTTCAGCCATTTTCAGTTGGGTCCAACTCTTTGTAAACTCATTTGGGATTTTCTTGGCAAAGATACTGGAGTGGTTTGCCATTTCCTTCTCCAGCTCTTTTTATAGATGAAGAAACTAAGGCTAATAGGATTAAGTGACTTACCCATAGTCACAACAGATATAAGTGTCTGAGATGAGATTTGAACTCAGAAAGATGAGTCTTCCTGACTCTAGGCCTGGCAGTCTATCCACTGTGCCTTCTAGATGCCCCAAATTATACCATACAAAGAAACTTAGTTAACTAAAAAAATTTAATTTAGCTGTCTTGAGGAAGAAAGGTAGCCTAGTAGATAGAGAGCCAAGCCTAGAGATAAGAAATCCTGGGTTCTGTAACCGCGAAAATGTGGGTTTCAAGACTGTGAATTTGCAAATCTATAAAGATTTCGGCCAAACTGTAAAGATAATTTTTCGTGTCTTGATTTAAATAAAAAGTAAGTGGTCTCCATGGGAAAAATTCCTAAATATGAAAATACCAAAGTCAGCTGGATTTTATGGAGATTTTAATTAATACAAATGAAGGAATTAAGGGAATAAAGAGGGTGGAGATAAGAGAAAATAGTAGAAAGGGCCTAGGCCAAATGGCCTTTTAGTGATTAATTTAACCTTTATAGGTACTTAGTACCCTTTTGTATTAGATCTAAAAATAGACCTAGCTTAAGGGTTTAGCTTCACTATAAGTATGAGTTGGGGACTTTTCATTGTTCAGTAAGGATTTTACAACTTTATCTTCCCCTAAGGCACTGTCTGAGCAGGGTGGAGTAATTTTAAAATTCCCAATACATTCCTGATCAAGTACCTTTATTTGTTACAATAAGGGAATAGCCTTAACCAAATCTTCTAAGGTAGAGTCTGAGCAGTTTTTAAGATTCACAGTTCAAATATGGCTTCAGACACTTTCTAGTTTTGTGACCTTGCATAAATCATGTAATCCCAACTTTCCAGCCCGTATCACTGTTCTGCCTTGGAATAGAACTATTCTAAGACAGAAGGTAAGTGTTTAAAAATTTTTAGCAGTCTTAAGGAAATAGTTATGCAGTTATTTTCATATTGTCTGATGGAAGGCATAGGCCAGTGATGGTGAACCTTTTAGAGACAGAGTGCCAGGCCCCATCCCCAACCCACTCCCCCAGACCAAGTGCCATGCCTGTCCCCTCCCAGTGACCACCCCTTTCCCCATCAAGTGCTGAGCAAACCCTGCCCCCTACCCCACACAGGGCAGGGAGAAAACATTCCTATTGGGTCCCTGGACAGAGGGGCGGAGGGGCCCGTGAAGTGAGGAATGTCCTCAGAAAGTGTAGAGAGAGAGAGGGGTGTGGCCTGAGCACTCAACTCAACTCTGCTTCCTGTGAGCTGCCCACCTTACCTCCTGTGTGCTCCCAATAGCTGCTAGGTAGAGCGGTGGGCAATGTGAAAGAATGTCATCAGACACAATGGAGAGGAGGAGGGGAACATCTCTGCCCAAGTCCCTTTGCCTTTCTAGTAACAAACTTTGGAGAGTGGAAAGGTAGGAGGGAGGGTGGCCACATGCCCACCGAGTGCTTTGTACCTACAGAGAGCACTCTACATGCCATCTTTGACACCCATGCCATAGGTTCACCATCGTCATGGGCAATGATTTTATTTTGAAAATGTAAATGAATCTGGTATCATCTTGTAATATTAAGCACACATTAAAACCATTTATTGTTGGAATATTAATTTGCTAATGATGTGGCAAGTGTTACTTCCAGTGTGATAGATTTCTAATTCCATGAAATGTCCAGAAAATTTACTTGAGGGCTCCCCTTTCTGCCCCCAACTTTTAAAGTGAGTGTAACTGGCTTAACTTCTTCCATATTTGGGGTTTCTCCATGTGCTTTAGCTTTCTTGCCAAAGATTAAGTATACTTATATAGTTGGGGGTTTTTTTGCCTACATTTTTAAACATTTTCTACTGAGTGCGCTCTATCCCTTTCATTGCATTATTATGGCTTATAAGTATTATTATAAATAATATTACATAATTATAATCCTTTATCTGTATATAGTGATTTATACCTTTCAAGACCCTTTGCATATATTTTCTCACTCATTGTTACAGCTGCTACATAAATAGCTATGAATTTAAAATGGAATTTCCATTCTGTCCACATGGCTTGCTTTTAACAATGGCCCATGTTTTTCTTACTTTCCTAAAACTTAATTTTAATGAATCCTGAGTTCTGGATGCCTATTGAAATGACTGACAGTGAAGGACAGATTACCAACACTCAATGGCACCCTCATTCTAAATTTAGAGATTGTCCTTAGATTCCCTCAAATTGAATCATAACCTTATAATTAATATTTCCCATCCTTATTCCCTGTGTGAAATTGCTAATCCCAGTATCATTTCACAGTGTTTGTAACCATTTTCTTCTTATAGATTGGATGTGGCCATTTGTGAACTGGGAGTATTCTTGGTGAATTAAAAAACAAAAGTCACAAAGACATGCAAACTGCATCTACACATGCACAAAATGCATTAGTTAAAAAACAAAAAACAAACTCTAAACATTTTAGGCAGTCACTTCCTATGTCACTTCCCCTCCCCTAGCCTCACTACTTACACAAATCCAGATTCTTTGTTTTGCAAAAATTTAAAGGAGCCTTCTTTTTTTAAATATGGAAGAATGAATAGTGTCATGGAATAGGGAACATCCAAGTGGATAGGTGTGCTTATATCCGGATGGGATGATAGCAAAAGACACTTTCAAAAGTGACCGATAGGAAAGGTATCTTCAGAGTTTCCCACTGGTTCTAATACAGTAAGACACATAGGGTTGAATTTTGTTAATGGCCAGAAGACTTTCTAGGGTATTTTTTTTTAATGGAAAGTATGGTTATGACAGAAAGACTGCTTAAATTAATCAGGAGACTTTGATTCAGACACTGAATGTACCATTAAGTAGCTCTGAGATGTGTAGGGCTGAGCTTAGTTTGCTCATCTGTAAAATGAGCAAGCTGGACTTGATTAAGCACTAAAATCCTCTTCTCATTCTCACATTCTGTGATTTTAACCAGATTTATGATCAGAGGGGGAAAAAAAACAAAACAGAAAACAGAAACTAGTTCGAAAGAGTTTTGTGCCATTTTCAAATGCCAGGCAGCTCAATCAAAGTCCCATTTTCTGTTTCCATCTTGTGCTTGGGGAAAAAGAAATGAAACTCTCATTCTCTGCTCTCATTTTTCATTCTCTCTTCTCTTCTTTTTATCTAACTAAAACAAGAGGGGGAAATGCATAGCCCCCACCCCCTCCTGAATTCCAGCCATTCTACTCTACTAACAAAAAGACTACTGCTTAAGTCTTGCTCACAGTTGCTCCTATATGACTTTACTATATATATATATATATATATATAGATAGATATAGATATAGATATAGATATAGATATATAGATATATATATCTATATATAGATATATATATATATATACATACATTCACTCCCTTGGTAGCTGACTGTTATGGCCTAATTAAGTGCTCTTATGTGCCTGTTTAAAATCACAAAACATAGATATTTGACAACTGACCTACTTGTTTGTGCCTAAGAAGAAGATGGAAGAATTCTGACAGTTATTTTTTTATCCCTGTTACTAAATTACAACTTCAATGCTTCATCATGCTGTGGAAGTGATTCTAGGTTTGCAAAGTCTATGCCAATGGAATACAAGCTCCAGTAAGTTCTATTGTGATTATAGTAAAAACACTAATAGCTAGTATAAATGGTGCTTTATGGTTTGCAAAGCATTTTCCAAATATTATCTCATTTGATCCTCTTAACCTCAGGAAGTAGGTGCTATTATAATTTACATTTTATAGAGGAGGAAACTCAGTCAGCAGAGGTTAAGTGACTTTCCTGGGGTCATACAGCTAGTATGTATTTAAGCTTGATTTGAACTCAGATATTCTTGACTCCAGATCTAATACTCTATCTGCTGTGCCATCTAGTTGCATCTAAAGCAAGAAACATGTAGTATGTAGCAGAAACAAGCATTGGGTTTGAAATGACGGGAAATGGTTTCAAGTTTTGGCTTTGCCATTTGCTATGTAACAATAATTCTCTGTGCCTCACCTACATAGATGGGGATCTGCAAGAAAAGGATAATACAGACCTTTAGCACTATAAAGGTTACATTTAATGATTGGACACAGTTTATTTACCAAAATAGAAGGGAAACAATAAAGTAGAGAATTGTGAATGAGGTTAGAGAAAATACTTATACTAGACCTCAGTTAGGAGGGCCAGTAGTGAGTAATCACATGGCTTCCTCCAAGATGAAAGTTAGTGACTTAGGAAACTGGGAAGAGAGTCAGCCTTTTCACTCACTCAACCAATTAGTCCAGGAGTCAAAGTCTAAGTTGAAGTCAGGATCCACACTGCAGTCTTCAGTAAGGTTCCCTTAAAGGCTATCTCCAGCAGACACTCCCCAGGAGACTCAACTTCACCAGACTGCCAGCCCAAGAATTTTGTGGCTTTTATGGTGATTTCCTATCCCTGCCCCTCACAGTTTCCAAAATTGTCACACCTCTCATCCTCTGAAGGTAACAACTTTCTTCATAGGATTCACACCTTTGGATTTACACATATCTGAGTTTGTGAATTCTTAAAAGAATTCAAAAGTTTCTGACTCTTTGAGTTATAAAAAAGGGTGGAGCTCTTCTAGGTATCTTGCTGGCTTCTCTTCTCTAAGGGTATTAACTCTCCTCTTAGGAGTAAGAGTTTGTGGACTTCCCTTACTTTAGGGTTAAGCATGGGTATATTCTGCTTTTGTTGATTAATTCAAAAGTAGACAAAAGAGGGTTAATCCTGTCTTTAGTCTAGTGAGGTACTAAGTAAGGATACTTAAGTTATTGTTATTCCAAAGTGTTAACTCCAACTAGGCAAAGAGAACAAAGGATTCCCTTTTCACAAGTACAAACTCAGAATATTCAAAGAGAACCAAGAATTTGTTTTCACATCACACATCTCAGATTCCAAGTACCACATGCTGGTGAATTATTATTGTTATGATTATGATAAAGTTTGGTCAATAGTAGATTGATTAATCTTTGGCCAATGAAGATAAAGAACATCTATCTTTACATGTAGAAATATTCACATTAATAGAATCAGAGTTCTTTTAAAATATTGATGTATGTTTTTCCCGAAAAAAACAAATTTTGGATGAATTGAACACAATAGAAACAAACTAAGTCCAGATCACTAGCAGAACTAATAGAGATGCAAAGCACTGACATAATTTGGCTTCCATTTGATTACTACAGTGGTCCTGTAGCTTCTAATTGTTATAACCTTGGTTGTCATAAACTCTGATAGAGTTATTCCTAAAAGAATAAAGGCTATGAAGGTGTTGTCAAGGTATTGCTATCTTTGTAATACATTCATTCATTCATTTAATAAGTATTTATAGAGGGTTTTCTATATACTAGACAAATACAAAGACAAAAAATGAAACAATCCTATCCTCAAAGTTTGAAATGTGATTGGACACAGAATCATTGATGCCTTTCAGTGTTCTCTCTTCTTAAGACTTTGGGCTGCTTTGAAGGATGTCCTGACCCAAAAGATTTTGCAAAGGCCGCATACCATGTGGAGAATGCAAACACATACAGACAAAGAAAGCCTCTCAGAGACACCCCAGCTCTACATACACTCTGCACTCTCATGAAAGGATCTCATCTTGTTCTCCCTCTCCCTTACTCTGTGGACTACAAGCTTTTGAAGTAACAATATAATCGTACAGATTTAAAAAAAAAAAAACAACCAACCTACTAGCTCACTAATTCTACCTCAGGCTAATTTAATCTGCTGACTGTAGACAGCTTCAAAGTAGAAAAGTGGCCTGGGCAGTGCCCTTACTCCAGTCTCCTTAAAATATTTCCCACAAAGGTTTACTTATTGCTCTTCTACTCAGAGAAATATATGTCTCTGATGCCAATTGAAGTTGTTGTAGTTGTTTTTTCTTTAAAAAAATTTTTTTAAACCCTTACTTTCTACCTTAGAATTAATACTATGTATTGTTTCTAAGGCAGAAGAGCAGTAAGGGCTAGGCAATGAGGGTTAAGTGAGTTGCCCAGGGTTACACAGCTAGGAAGTGTCTGAGACCAGATTTGAATGCAGAACCTCCTGCCTCTGGGTCTGGCTCTCAACCCACTGAGCCACCCAGCTGTCCCCTTTCCTTTGTTTTTGAAGAAGAGAGGACATCACTTGTGATTTGCATTTGAATTGGATTTTAGTGAGGTAGAGTGGTGCAAAACCATGGACCACATTTTCTTTTCCAAAGTCATCAAAATCTGGTGGCAGGACAAGAGCCAGGATGATTGGAGACAGCCCAGAATGCAGTAGATGATGGTGGTATCTTTGATGTATTACCAAGTTCTAAGCATTCCACACTTTTTTCAACTACCTTCATAGCCATTGGAACAAAGTGCTGCTGGGGGATGCGAGTTGGAGAGGGAATTGTGGGTAAGGGGGCAGGGTTAAGGCACTCTGGTGTGTCAGAAACCAACATGGAGGATCTTGCTGTAAAGGTAAGTTGGATCTGGGCTTGAGTTTTGTCTTTTTAAAGGCAAATTTGTCCAAGAGGGAGAGATTAGAGCCAGGCAGTTAAGGTTAGGGGCAGGTAGGGAGTTTAGGAAGGAGGCTGGGGTGGATGGAAGGGACAGGGACTGGGGTTTTTCTGGATCCCCTGCCAGCAGGGGTAAGGAAGGTTAGGTTGCAAGCTAAAACTCCTGGGCTGGGTTTAGGGGCTAAAACTCCCCTTAGCTGGAGTGGGAAGAGGGAGGACCAGGACCCCCTGCTGATGCAGAGGAGCCTGGTAGGGGTTAAGAGCTACTCCTTGTAGGTTGAAGCTGCATGGTAGGGGAAAGGGACCCTGGGCTGGGGTTGGGGCAGGGAGTTTAAAGATTAGCAATAGGCAGTGACGCAGGGCAGAGCATCAAGTAGGCTGGCAGGCAGGCAGGCAAGCAGGAAGGTTCAAGTCCCTTCGTGGTTGCCAGAAACAAAAGTTGGGGAAATAGAGGGAAAGGTAGGGAAAGGAAGGGAAGGAAGGTAGCCGGGGTCCCCCCCCCCACCTTGTGTGGTAGGTTTTCTTGTAGCTAGGCTAGGGAATAAATTAAATCAGGCTAGACTCCAAAGAAAGTTAGGTAGGTATATTTAGGATTAGAAAAGGAAAGTTTGGGAAAGTCAGGGAAAGTTTGATCTCTAGCAGCTAGGCGAAGACCAAAACTCTCCATTTGGGTAAGAGGAAAAAAGGTGCCAAAACCTGTGCTTCTCTCCTCTTTTATTCTCCCTCTGACACCTCCCACAAAGGAAGTGGGAGGTGTCAGAGGAAGTTGCAGTAGAGAGTCCTGGGAGATGGAGTCTCCCAGGGTTTAGGTCCATTTTAAAACACACAAAAGCCTGTCCTTTATTCTCCACCCAGCTTAGCCCCTCTTCTGGGATAGTTTTACTGGGTTTTATTGCACATGGTATAGCTTTTGGAGGCACTGATGAGTGGGGTTAAAGGTGGATACCAGGGGTGGATGAGCAGCCCCAAAAAGGCTTCACAAACCCTCACACCACTGGGCTGGTCTTCCCTGAACACGCCACATACCTGCAGTTGGAATGTGGGTAGGAATAGCTATTATGTGCAAGGTACTGTGCTAGACCATGAGAATTCATACATAGAAAGGAAAAATGATCGCTTCCCTGAAGGGGCTACATTCTGCTCTTAGTAGACGACTCCTTTTTAGATGACCTAGTGGGTTTGGTGGACATGCTTGTCCAGCTGAATGATGACTTAGAAAAAATAAGGGGGGGAAATTTTTAAAGCAAGAAGAGTGAAGGGTTTCAGTGGACAAGAAAGAGTAGCAAGAACCCACACAGTTCGGGGTCCCAGAAGGTAATGTTAGGATTCTAGTATTGGTGAGAGTGAGGGACTAACACTTCTGGCAAGGGTTAGAGCACTAGAAGGGAGTCCTTAGTAAGGCAGGAGAGAATAAAAACTAGACCTATAAAGTGATCTGGAGATATCAGAGTATGGCCGGCCTCAGGGTGTGATTGTTAGTGAGCCTGGCCCTGTTCTCAGTTCCTAAGATAGCAGGCAGCTTACAATGGTCTGGAACATAGGACTTTTCCCCGGAACACAAATGAACACAGGGACCAACATGAATAACCTCCCAGAAAAGAAAGAGCCTCGTTACTATATTGTTTCTTCAATAAGAAATCTCACTTGACTCCATACCCCCTTCTCTCTCTCTTTTATTGATGGAAATACAATGCTTGAAGCATAGTGGACACTTAATAAAGGTATAATTGGTACAATAAAATAATATACCAAATATCAATAATTTAATATATTAAATATAATAATATAATAAAATATAATGAAGGCATTATAAAGGTATTTGATGCATTGATTGATTATGTCCGACCAATTGGAAACTGATAAGCGTATAATAGGGCAGCCTATTATAATAGCCCCAGGAGTCTGTCTCTGCCTGTTTTCTGCCTGTAGCTTCAAAGCTGGAGCTGGTTTCTGGCTCCTTAGTTTAATCTCTAGGTCTTTCTTAGAGAATTAACAATCAGCAAAAGAGTTGTTTTGTTTTGTTTTGTTTTGGGTTGGGGGTGGGGAGGGGACTACCTTTCACATCTAGAAAAAAAATGTGTTATATGATTTCTTCCTGTTACCTTCTCAATTCCAATTTGGAGTCTCTTTTAGTAAAATGCATGCCACGCATGCCACCCTTTCTGTCAAAGGCTATGTATGTTGGACATAAGGCAACATTTCCTTATGCGATACATGGGGCAGCTGCAATGTACCTATGGAGCACATTAGCTACTCACTAACAACCCTGTTGGTTAACAGTTGCCTATAACCTTTTGTTAGATTATTTGTAGCTCTTTGTTATGTTTAAGGTGTGTCTGACTCTTCATGACCCCATTTGGGCTCTTCTTGGCAAAGCTACTAAAGTGATTTGCCATCTCCTTTTCCAGCCCACTTGACAGATGAGGAAACTGAGGCAAACAGGTTTAAATGCCCAGGGTAACACAGAGAGTAAGTATCTCAGGCCAGATTTGAACTCAGAAAGATGAATCTTCCTGATTCAAGGCCTGGCAGTCTATCCACTGTGCCACCTAGATGCTTTTATTTGCAGCTCTACTTTAATACAAATAGAACATTTTTTAAAAATCCTTTTATTCCAATAGCCACCTACCTGTCTGGTTGCAGGAGAGATAAGGAGCTTGTGCTCTCTGCCAGGCATTTCTGCTGAAATATTGAGCCCTCTTTATCAGAGTCCTGGCATCATTTCTTCAGCCCCCTGAATTTGTGGTTGGCAACTTCAGCTTCTTATGGTTCTTTTGAATCTTGTTTACTGTGGTTTGGAGAATGTTGGTTAGGCTGGGAGGGTTCTAATTTCACAATCTGCTGTTAACTGCAGTGAATAGATAGCATGGATGAAACTCCTCATCCATGAGATGGCAGCTAGATGGTACAGTGGAAAGAGCAATGGATCTGGATTTAGGAACATCTGAGTTCATAAAAAACCCCAGGCATTTCCCAGATGTGTGAACCTAGACACACTGCCTAATTTCTAAGAGCCTCAGTTTCCTCATCTGTAGGATGGGGTAATACTAGCACCTTCCCCCTGCCCCCCCACAATGATGTGAGAATAAATGAGATATCTGTAAAACATTTTACAAACCTTAAAGTACATGTAAATGATGATAATAATTATTATTTAAGAATTCAGTTTAAGATGGGATTCCTAAGATTGCTCTAACCCAGAATAGATCATTCAACTCTATCTTGGTTTACTTTTTTTAAAAATTAATTTTTTAGCAAGCAAAAATCAATTTTCCCTCCATCTCACCAGTAATTGAAAATGAGAAGGGAGGAGAGTGAGAGAAAGCATTAGAGAAACAGAGAGAAAGGCAGAGAGAGGCACACAAAGACAAGAGAGAGAACCCTTCTAACAACTATGTATAGTGAAGAAAGACAAATTTCCGCATTGGCTATGTTTAGAAGATATATGTTTGTACCCTGAATTTATTACCTTTCTTTCAGGAGGTGGGTAACAGGCTTATTATTAAGCTCTCTGGAATTGCAGCTGGTCATTGTGTTGATCAGAATTCTCAAGTTTTTCAAAGTTGTGAGTCTTTTAAGATATTGTTGTTATTATGTAAACTGTATTCCTTGTTCTCACTTCATTCTGTATCTTCCCAGGTTTCTCTGAAACCATCCCTTTCATCGTTTCATGTGGTTCAATTGCATTTCATTCCATTCATATGCTATAGTTCATTGAGCCATTCTCTAATTGATAGGCATCCCTTTAGTTTTCAACTCTCTGCTACTAGAAAAAAGCTGCTATAAACATTTTTTGTACATGTGGGCTTTTCCTCTTTTTCTTTGTTCTCTTAGGCATATAAGCTTAGTAGCAATGTTGGGTGAAAGGGCATGAACAGTTCAATGATTCGAGAATATTGTTCTCATTTCTTTCCAGAATGGCTGTAACAATTCCTGTCAACAAGCTCCACCAACCGTGTGTTAATATATGTGTTTTCCTGCAGTTGCTTCAATATTTGTCCTTCTTCAATGAAATAGAACCTTAGACAAGTTTGACTTAGTTTGGACACATAGCCATGGAGCTGGGTCAGAATTGTACTTGTCATTCAGAACCTAGGGACCAAAGATCTATTGACTTGGGTATTTACTTAGCTGCATTTCCTTCTCATTTAAGCTACCTGTAAAGACTGCACAGGGAACCTGAGTCTTATCCCTTTGATTTAGTGTTATGGAAGGCTTACCAGTAAGTAGTAGAGGGGAAGAGAGAAAGGGGGGAGAAGATAAATGCTTGAGTAGACATAGAAGAGTGGATGACTTTTGCTCATCTTAAATTATGTTATATGACCTGAGGAAGGTCACTATGTGAGATGAAAAAAGAAGACTGGTAATAGCTACATCATCAAAGTATAATTTCATTGGCCAATGTGAGGCCAATGGTTACAACTAATCAGTGAGGAACTTTAATTAATGCTGCTGGCTGGGTTTTAATCAGGTAATTGAAAAACGACAAGTTCACTGAATTTTAAACCATCAGAAAAGTTAGCCATTCTCTTGTCAGGTCCATCATGCCCTTTCAAATACCCTGCTTCTGCACCGTCATTTCCCTAGTCTCCTAGTCTGTGCATTTCTGGATATTTGCTGATGAACATTTCTGATGACATTTATGTAATCTGGTTTCTTACAGATGTATCTAGGGATTTAAAACATGAAAATTGTGCTCTGCCTTACTTAATGACCAGTTATTTATCGACAAGATTAATCAACACTTTCAGTGCTTCCCAGGCACAAATATCTCCATTGTCAGTGATATAGTAATTTCATGGGAAACATTTGAGTTATTCATTAGGGTACATCATTACCTCCTCAGAAACACAAAATTCATTCTAAACAATCTTCCCTAGAAAATCACGTTAAATTGGCAGGACAGAAATACATCTTAAGAGGAAGCAAACTGAAGTTAAATGGAGCTCATCAATAGTTAATTCCTCTTTTTCTAAAGGAATAACAGATACCTATATGAGGGATGATACAGGTTAACTCAAAGCTATCACCACTGATGAATCTAGTACATTCTAATAAACTCATAGTTGAGAATTTGAAAATATATTAAGGACATTAAGATTGTGTTTATGGCTGCCAGAGAAACACAGCCCTCTTGGATTTGAACACAGACTCCAACTCATTCATCCCCCAGTTTAAATTCCCCATAAATTAATTATAAATAGAAAATAGTTTTCTAAATCTCTCATAAAATTCCAGAATCTTTGACACAAAAGGAAAGAGAGTAAAAGCCAATATTTAATTCTAACCTATTGATTGACAGATAATGTACCTTGGGCTGACCATAGTTCATTAAAAAAATATATGTTTTCCTTTTGTCATCAGTTTTATCGACCTACTCTCCTAAATCCAAAAATACTTGGTGTCGGTTTGGAGGATATAAAGGAAAATTGCTGATTTTGCAAAATTTAAAGGAGTTTGGTAAAAGTTGTTTTCTATGACCTCCAGTTGACTCCTTCAGGCAAAATTGGGGTATATGCACTTCTTTCTCATGACCAACTCTGGTCTGTGTTTATGAGGCAGCCCAAACACCTATATATAAACTGACAGAGAGAAACACATATTATTATATTATACTACATATATTCTTATAAAAGGAAAGAAAATAGAATTTGTAAATTATAAAGCCAGGGACTTTGATTTCAATTCTTGGAAAATTTCTGTAATCTATTATTAATTAGATTATTTATTATTATTATTAAATAGATATATTTAATAAATTAATTAATTTTATTTTATAAATAAATGAATAAACATAAATTTATAAGCACCTAGAAAAGGAAGTAGTTATCTTAATTATAAATAAATCACAAAGATTAACCTCATGTTGTTTTTGTGAGGGTTGGCCTAGTGACAGGCTAACTAGGCCCTAACTCTGGGAAGTCCCTATGTACTGAATACCGGTTGAGACAGTTTCATTTGGGCAAAGAATACAAAGATATACTGATCATAATCAGCTTTGTTACCTTACCTACTCCAGGTATGCAAGTTAGCAAACTTTCCTAATGACAATACCCTTGCAGTTGATAAAACAGGGGGGTGGGCCTCAGGCCAGACCACCTGCTGACTAACCATCCCTAATGTACTCCTCCCCCTCATTCACTGCTAATTTGTCCAGTAATAACAATCATATGGAAGAGCTGTAAAAATGGAGATTTGAACCCCAGACTTCAATCCCCAGAAGTCCTTGCTAGCTCTCAGAATTCTCTCTAATCTCCCTGAGTGCAAGGTCACAAATTATTATTTAAAGGGGCTCTCTGCCTACTTGGTCCCTCTCTCTCAGCTTCCGCTTCTAGGGACAGGCGGCTCTCTAGGTTGCACATGCTTTCTTATTTCGTATTTTCTTTATTTCTTAATCTTTAATAAACCTCTAAAAATATAATACTTTTATTACTAGAAACTAATTTTAATCTTAACAGTTTGGCGACCTAATGGGACAAAAAACTCTCAATTAAAAAAAAAAGATAGCCTAGATACTGATTTCTAAACCACATTTCGAAGATGCTTTTTTAGAAAACCATCTTGATCAGCTCCTGCCGTAGCCATCTGCTTCAGACTTTCTTGATTCAATATCACTCACCTGGTCCCAGCCCTTCCAGCCCGGCTACTGTTGCCTGTAATCTTGACCTGTTTAATTCAGATCGCTCACCTGGTCCTGGCCCTGTCCAACCCAGCTGCCCGCTCCGGCTCTGGCTCCTGCTCCTGGTCTCTCTCTTGCTCACCTGGCCCAGCAACTCTGGCCTCAGAGCAGATCACTCATCACCCCAGGCCCAAGACTCACTTCCACCAGCTGGTAAAAAACGGGGGTGTTTTTTTCATTAGGCTACCATTAGTTTCCATGTGGGCTGGGGCCAGGGGATCACAGGGGGGTAAGAAAGAAAGAAGAAAGAGGCTTTTCCAAACAGGAACTTACAAGCAATGGGGTATTTAAAAGGATATCTTTTGACTGTACTGATTCTTTTATTTACTTCATCTGAGTGCCAGGGAAAAAATTCAGCTCCCTGCAACTCTTTAGCCAAATTTGAGATTCCTCACTATGGGAAAGCAACTCAGTGCCTCAGCGAATTGAGAGCCAGGCCAAGAGAAGGGAGGTCCTTGGTTGAAATTTGGCCTCAGACACTTCCTGGTGGTGTGGCCCTGGACAGGTCATTTAACCCCCATTGCCTAACCATTACCAATCTTCTGCCTTCTGAAAATAGGCATCTAAATGGATAAAAAAAAAAAAACAAGGAACTTTAAAAAGACTGGAGATTATATTTTAAGGCATTTCAGACACTAATGTTTTATAAAAATTTCTGTATTTCATTGCATTTGCTGATTGTTTTGTTTAAGGTTTAACTTTGAGATTTTAAGTTCATATATTACTGCATTCAATACTATTCTGTTACATTGAATCATTTGAATGTACTGGGTTTTAACTACTGTTAAATTCTGTTGCTTTTCCCCTATAACTATACTGAACAAACATTATTGAAAAAACCCATATCAAAACAGCTTTTCTATTTTTGACTTTGTAAATTGTCACATAGAGGATAGATGGACTCCATCAGAAAAGTACTATACCAACCTTTGGAAAATTTAATGAGCTAAATATTTCAAATTGATTTTAATTCTTTAGACACAATTTTTAGAATTTTTCTTAACAATCTCTGGTCATTTTGCCTGCCCCTACCATGAGGTAAGGCCCATTTTAGTAGCTGAAGTGAAATGCAATTATAACCCCCAACTCCTGCATTTATAAAAATGTGAATGGAAGTTGGGAAGTTAATCCCAGGGCATTGTACCCTAGAAGTCCCACCCCCCCCCCCAAAAGGGGAGCATTTCTCATTTTTAACTCTTCAGCTCACTACTTAACTTCCACCAGAATGATATCTAGATTTCTTGATGATGTTCTAAACCCAAAATAAGTTTTACTTTGTTTAAAAATATGTTTACCAAGGTTGAAAGATTTGCTATGTTTGTAAAAATTGTGACAAATATCCATCAGTTCGTAGGTTTTAAAAAATGCCACATAGCTACTCATGTGTAAAAAATGATAGTGTGTTTGTTTGATATTGTAATTAACTGGGCTATTGAGAATTTTGGGGATATTGATAACTACATATTTGTACTCCTGTTCAATTCATTTGCTTGTACTCACAGTGGGTCATGGCGAGATATGAAGAGGAAATGGATCTCATTTTTGGTGAGAAAGCCTTGTATTCTATATTTTCTTGGCTGTCACAGTGTGTAATGATTATAAGGTATATTTTTATTTTTAAAACTCTTTTATTCTATTTTCTTGCATGTGCAATATACTATTTCAGTCTTTTATTTTTTCCTCTCCTTTTTATATTTGGAGCACATGTCACCAGTAATAAGAATTTTCTTTAACTTTTTGATTTAGCAGTAATATAAGTTTAAAATACATTTGCTATAATGTCAATGCATGCCCCAAAAGCTTGAGACTGTAAAAATGATGCCACTAATTATTTTTAAAAAAAATTATGGGACTTTGCTTAATGATTCTGTCTGATTCCAGGACAAGAAGATATACACAAAGGAGCCATTGCATAGGGCCAAAGATAAACCAATCCAGAACAGATTGATGCACTTCTAAGCCAATACAAAGGACTTGAACCTAGTGTGAAGACTCAAGGTTGCTATGCTTAACATAGGTTAAGACAGAGGCCTTCCTTGTATCCACACTCACTCTGAAAATACTTACAGACAAGTATCCCAAACTTGGCTCCTACTTGACTTCTATAATCTAGTCCCTTTTCTGTCTTTCATAGTGTGGCAAATTTTCTGTAGTCCTGGCTACTGACTGGGTAAATGCATCATAGCTTAGATCATTTTAACTGGTCCCTGATTCAAGGACCTGTTATAGATTTATTTTTCCTTTACTTGGAATTTTTACACATAAAACTTTGATAGTCTATATTTTCATCCAGAAATTTTCTTTTTTATTTGGATTTTTCTGATTTTTTAAAAATTTCTCTTACCAATTGATTCATATACCTCATAACTCAGCCATGCATCCCTAAGTGATCCTGTATTTTTCAATCACCCTCTTCACAGGGAAATATAAAAATATTATTATTTTAAATTGCAAAGTTTAAATTCCTTTTGAGAAGAATTTGAGGTTAAGAAATATGGTACCTCTCCGAATCCAGAAACTGAACTGTTTGGAGAAGACACCACGAAGATGCCTCCAGACCACAAGCTGCACGAGAAGATCAAGAATGAACTTTGGGTGTGGTTGATTGAACATTTATTTGTATGTATACTTTCATGCTAAAGGTGACTGCCCCCTAACTGGCTTTTGTCAATGCGCCTAGCAATTATTGGTTTTGTTCTTTTTTTCCTCTTATCCTCAAATTATTGTAATCTTTAAGTTGATTATGTTTTCATGATCCTTTTGGGGAAAATCTTTCCCAACAAGGATCAAACGGAGAAATGTAAAAATGGAGATCTGAACCCCAGACTTCAATCCCCAGAAGTCCTTGCTAGCTCCCAGAATTCTCTCTAATCTCCCTAAGTGCGAGATCACAAATTATTATTTAAAGGGACTCTCCGCCTACTTGGTCTCTCTCTCTCTCTCTCTCTCTCTCTCTCTCTCTCTCTCTCTCTCTCTCTCTCTCTCTCTCTCTCTCTCGGCTTCCACTTCTAGGGACAGGCGGCTCTCTACCTAGCCGGCAAAATGTAAGTTGCATGTTCTTCCTTATTTTGTATTTTCTTTATTTCTTAATCTTTAATAAACCTCTAAAAATATAATACTTTTATTACTAGAAACTAATTTTAATCTTAACAGAGGAAAGGCTTCCTGCTTAGAGTATGTGTCCCACTGTATGCCTGAGTCACTGTCCATGTCCTCATATAAATTTATCAAAAGGAAATCAACCAACTTTCTTGAATCTTTCCTTGTCTTGACATGGCACAGATAGCAATGGATTCAGTAGGCTATCTGCTGGTTCTTTCTCATTCTTAATATGTAAATGGAACATCTTTTTTCTCTTATTACATTTTTCTGATGGCTTCCTTTTTGCTGCTTCTCCTGCATAATTCCTCATTTATAGGGGTTACAAGCTTCTCATATCTGTCATGTCCCTCTCCATTGCCTTTTGGATAATCTTCTCCTTCAGGTTTTTGGAGACTGTAATGTATACCATGCCTTGAAATCATACATCACTAGATGAATATAGATGTGATTCTTTGGAGGAAATTCGCTCTGAACTACATTTTCTCGATGGCTGTGTGGGATTTTACATTATAGTGACCTCAAACAGTGTCAACTTTCACTGGGCAGGTAGACTTTGACTTGCCAATTTTTAAAAAAAGAGAAATGAAGAAAGAGAAAAGTGGACATAATATCTATATTTTAACAATAATGAGCTCACATATCTCACAGATGTGCATTCTGGGAGCCACACATGTATGAACCAGGTGCAAAGACATAGATATATGGCCAGTAAATATTTAAAAATACAGACAGAACTATAGGCAATGAGTCTGGCAAAGATAGAAGAGAAATGGGCCACAGTTCAGGTTCTGATTTGGTCAAAATGTTCTAGATTTGCTGGAATTTATAAGGTGTTGTATAAGAAGGAGTTGCTTGTCAGATCAGTAAAACATTCTAACGCTTGGACTTGAATTTAAATTAATTGTTGCCTCCTGCTATTGTAGTGGGCTATCATTTGTTGTGTTTCTACTATGTGCCATTCCCTGTGCAAAGCACTAGATATTGGGAGACTGAATGGAGATTTGATTTGCTACCTCCTTTGGGGGCTTGGGACATACAAATGGGTTATGAGCACAAAAAAATTTGCTTTTTGATTCATTCCTTGTTATCATCTGAATTTCTTGCTTTGTTAAATCCCTTTTGTTTTAAAACCATCCATGTATGATTTAATCTTTTTTTTAACTTAAAATCCTTACCTTCTGTCTTAGAAACAATATGAAGTATTATTGATTCTAAGACAAAAGAGTGGCAAGGTGTGGACAATTAGGATTGAGTGTCTTTCCCAGAGTCACATTGTTAGGAAGTGTGTGAGGCCTGGTTGGAATGGAGGACCTCCCATCACTAGACCTGGCTCTCCATCCCCTGAGTCACCCAGCTGCCCCTATTCTTTCACCTTGTATGGCATAGAGCTTCATAGCAGTGGAGATTTGATCCTGTGTTTTTGAACACTAAACCTTGGAAGTGGCCCCAGAGCTGTGGGTTTCTGCCTTCCCTCTTCACTTTGCATAGACCAGGGCACGTGATAAACACTTAATCAATGCTTGTTGATTGACTGATCTGAAAGGGTCCATTAAGGAACCAGGCAAATGGTTCTGATACACATTAATATCCACCAACTGCTTAAACTATTGAGACAACTAAATGGATTTATAGAGGCATCTTATCCAAGGGCTCCCATTTACCTGACTTCCTCCTTAGACTGTTGCCATGAGTTCCCTCCTCCTCTTTCTTTCACTCTTATTTCTTCTTTTAGCATTGCACCAAAGGTTGGGGACAGCAGCACAGATCTGATTAATCCAAAAGAAAGGTGAACACTGCTTAAAAATGCACTAAGTAATTTTTCTTTCTCATTATGTAAATGTATTATCATCATATGCTGATTCCTTTCTTGTTCACCAGAGCCATTAGACATTAGAGAGCTCTCTACAAACTCAGAATATTAAAATGCACTGGTTCATCAATCCATTGATCAACAAGCACTTTTGGAGGAACGATTGTATCCCCTAGGCATGACGATACAGTCAAGGCTGTGCCCAAGGATTTGGAGACATAGATTATTATATGCTTTTCTCCCCCACACATCTATATACAGGTAAAATCAAATTAAAATTAACAACAAGGGCAGACTCAGAGGGAAACTGGATTATAGATAGAGAGGACCAATTAATGAGTAGCCTTCTGATAAACCACAGGAAAACCCTTGCCAGCATAATATGTGGTGGTTAACATAGGACAAAACATTTCCAAAGTTTGGGGCAGCTGGGTAGCTCAGTAGGTTGAGAGCCAGGCCTAGAGTTGAGAGGTCCTAGGTTCAAATATGACCTTAAACACTTCCCGGCTGTGTGACCCTGGGCAAGTCACTTAACCCCCTTTGCTTAGCCTTTATTGCTCTTTTGCCTTGGAACAAATACACAGTATTGATTCTAAAAGGGAAGGTAAGGGTTTAAAAATTTTTTTTACAAAGTTTTAAGGCTTTTGAAATAAAATATTGTTAGCATGATACTAATAATATAGAACCAACTTCAAAATTAAGGCTTAACTCATACCTTACCTTAACGTGCATAAAAATTACAAAATATGTTAATACCTCTTAGTTTCTACTATGGAAAGCAGGCACAAGTCTGGGAACTGAGAGGCCTGGGTTATTATCTTGGCTCTACACTGTTGAAATAAGCCTTTCTAATAAATAGCTTAAATGATCTATTTGTCAGTTTCTTCATCTGCAAAATGGGGGGGGGGGGTAATAAGTTGTTCTCTCAATGTCCATGAGAAACTAATGTAGGATAATATATGGGAAATGTTTTGGAAATTGAGAACACTTTCAAATAGATCACTTTTCTATGAAGAACAGATTGGTTAATTTAGGAATAAGATCTTATTTTGTAGTTTGTGGTAATTAATCACAAACATAGCCATATATAACTGGATAACTAAGCAACAACTTCCATATGGCCATCCCTAGAAATAAGGACACAGTTTACAAAGTGTATTTTATTTGCAAGATATTCCTGGACCCCCTACAATCTGGAGGACCTGGGTGTTCCTTTCTGAGAAGAGGGAAACTGATAACAAAATAGATGGTGGTAATTTTCAAAATCTGGAAAAGATAATTACTTACCTTTTACTATGCAAATAACCAATTTGGAGAAAAGCTTTCCCTATAGAGTTGACTTGTCTCTGTTGCTTTCAGTACCATATGACCACCTTCTTGGTCTACATTCTTGTGGATACTGGGGATTTCTGAGACACTACATCCTGCTGGTTCCCCTCCAGAGACATAACTCAAACAAAACATACCCAGGGAGAAGAAAGGGAAAAAAAAAGACAAAGACAAATTCATTTGGGAGTGGAAGTGGAAGACTTTAAGGAAATACTTTAGATTTTAGGATGTAAGACCCCCTGAGTGGATACCCTGGGAAACTGAGAGGCCAGTGCTAGGGAAGCCAGACCAGGAGGAGCTCATGTGGGATGAGTGGTTGGGAAGGAAGCTGAATGAGTGAGGAAGCATGCAATCTGGTCACTTCCTATGTCAATTGATTATTCTTGCTAGTTAGCCAAGGACTAAGCCCAGCTGTTACTATCTGTCAAAGAAGCAAATGTGTTGTCAAGAATAAAACTCAATGGTTTTGGTGTCCTGAAACAAAGCCTTACGCTGGTTATAATGCTACTGCTACCCAGAGACTTAAGGGGCACAATGGAGAGAATTCTGGAATTGGAGTCAGGAAGACCTTAGTTCAAATATAGCTTCAAATTTACTAACTGTGCCCATGGGTAAGCCACTTAACTCTCTACCTGTCTCAGTTTCCTCTTTTGTAAAATGGGAGTAACAATAGCACTTATTTCCCAGGGTTATTGTGAGGATCAAATGAGATAATATTTGGGAAATCCTTTGCAAATCTTAAAGCATTCTGTAAATGCTTTCAATTTTAATATAATTATCTAAATGTTCTTTTCTATTTCTATGACTGATGCAGAGTAAAAAAAGCAGAACCTAGAAAAGCTTTTCACAATGATTACAATAATTTAACTGGGAAGAACAACAGGAAAATTCACAAAACTGAACATTATAATTATCATGACCAAATCTGAACCCTGAAGAAAAGGTGAGAAAATGCACCTTCTTCCATTCTTTGCAGAGGTCAGCATCTATGGATTTGGAACATTGCATATACTATTATTAAACTGAGTTGATCTTTTGCTTAGTTCTACCAATGAGCCTTTTTCCTCCCTTTCTCTTTTTTATACCATTATAAGAATTGACCCAGGGACAGGTAGGAGGCTTACTGTAAAAGCTAGGCCTAGAAAGGGTGAGTCCTGGGTTCAAATGTGACCTCAGACACTTTCTAGCAGGTGACCCATGGCAAGTCACATAACCCCCATTGCCTAGCCATTACCATTCTTTTCCCTTGGAATTAATACACATTATTAATTATAATACAGAAAGTTTGAGTTAAAAAAATAGAATTGACTCTCTTGGTGGTATGAGAATAGGGAGAATATATTTTGAAGTAAAGGTGATATAAAAGCAAAAGTTATCAATAAAAATTAAAAGTTAACTAATGAATGCTACTTCTCTGTCTTCTTCCCTAGCTCCTTGTCTTCTTCCTAATCCCTTTAGGGCAGTTCTAATAGGATTCTTTTACCCTCTTTCTTTCACTCTCTGGTAGACATCAAGGATCTCCTCTTTTTTTTTTTTACCCTAACTTCCATCTTATAATCAATACTGTGTATTTGTTTGAAGGCAGAAGAGTGGTAAGGGCTAGACAATGGGGGTTATGCGACTTGTCCAAGGTCACACAGCTAGGAAGTGTCTGTGTCCAGATTTAAACCCAGGACCTCCCATTTCTGGGCCTGGATCTCAATCCTCTGAGCCACCCAGCTGCCTCTGGATCTCCTCTATTTATATAAATTCTTGTTCCCCTCCTGATCTCTACACTTACATCCGCAAATGCTTACAGCACATCTCTATCTAGATGTCTCATTGACATCTTAAATTCAATACATCCTAAATTAAGTTTATTATTTTCTTCTTATTAGAACAATGCTCCTGGCCCACTCTGCTATGATTATGATTAAGATCTTGATATGATCTTTGACTCTTCTTCTTCCTTCATCTTTTGCATTCAGTTAGTTACCCTGCCAAATCCACCTCCAAAATATCTCTTGTAATGTGTCTGCTTTTCTGTATCCCCACTATTACCTGCCTGTTTTGGTGCAGGTTCTCATTACTACCTTCATGAACTATTACAGAAGACTTCCAAGAGATTGCCCCACCTCCACTCTCTGCCTCTTCCAATCCAAATTTCATCCTGTCATAGAGTTCATCTTCCTTGAAGATAAGACTGATCATGCCACTCCTCTACTCAAACCCTTTGGTGGCTCCTCTTCTGCCTAATCAATCTAATCAAGATCAAGCTCCCCAATTCTGCCGTTCAAGACTCTCTACAATCTTGAGGCTCCATACCTTCCCAGTGTTAGCTGTTCTTTCCCTGCTATCTAGTGTGAGCCTTAGCCCAAATCAACGTCTTACTGTCCTGTTAAACACAATGTTCTGCCTTTGTCTGCCCTTTGCTCACGCTCTTTCCCTCTAGCTGGGCTGTTGTTTTTCTTTGCCTATTAAATACTACCAGTCCTTTAAAGCCCATCCCATGTGCTATTCTATTCCATGAAGTTTTCATAGATTCTCCCTAGTCAACAATGACTTTCCTCTCTTGGACAACCCATAAGACTGTGTATGTCTCTTATACACTTAGTTCTTATGACTATTTTGCGAGTTAGCATGCTGTCACAGACACAGGGCCACTGATGGAGTCAGGAAGACCTATATTAAAGTCTTGATTCTCACAAACAGTACAGTCAGTCATAGACAAAAGACACAGACAAGCCATTCAAACTCTCTTTTAAGCCCTCCATTCTCCCCCCCCACACCCCATCCCAGTCAACTTTAAAAACATAAATTACAAAGGAACTGTTGGTTTAAATTAGTAGAGGGTTCAGCCTGGGAGTTTCATATGCTAGTGATATCACTAATACATCTCAAATGAAAAAGAAAAGTAATAGAAAGAGGTAATAGTGGACAGAGTCCTCCTCTCAGAGTCAGGAAGGTCTGGACCCACATTCTACCACTGACCCTGGGCAAGTTACTTAGCTTCTTCATGTCGCAGGCTCTGAGGCAAAAAGACCAAAAGGGGCAAAGCAAGTGGTTATCTGCAGTGGTAGAGGGAATTTCTTCACTGGGAGGACACAGGTTCACTTCCCCCTTGCATGTGCACACACAAATATAAATATATTTTTATATATAAATAATACACACACACATACCTACATAGACCTGTGTGTGAATGTCTATCTCTTATACTCTGGGAAAACAAACTATCTTTTTATTAATCTTTATCTGGCTAATAAGTGATCTATTGTTTCGTCAGCTCTCTTCCTCTTCCTGCCAGATAGTCCCTATCACTTGCCAAACCCTGGACTTAAACCTTGTTCCCCCACTCCCTCCCACACCCTACACACCTGGCTTTTCTGTTTGGAAGTTACCAGACTAGGTTCTTCCAGTTTCCTATCTGATTAATATTTCCTTTCCTGGCTGTGATTTCCAGAATGAAAAACCAATTAGACATGCATACGTGGGACTCTCCCATCCTAAAAAATGTCTTCAGGTCTCTGATCCAGTAGCTGCCAGGAACATTCCTCCACCTTGAAGTTCATCAGGCTGTCTGGATTCCAGAGTTACCTGAATTTTTCTGAAACACAGACACAGGAGTCCTGGATCCTACTGGATCCCCATTTTCTCCCTGCAGACTATCCTACCTTGGCACCCTTGTGATATCCCTAGCTGAATTCCTTCCCTGCCCTTTTCTTGGTCTCATAATTCAGTAGGCCAACTTGGTTTAGAGATCCTGGTCCATAAGGAGTTTGACGGGCTGCCCAGTTTTGAAGATGTCAGTCTTAGCTCCAGTGTATAGACACACTGGACTTCCCTAGTGCTGTTCTCTATTGTAGTTCCTACTCCCCCTTCCTTGTAGGTCTCTGATTAAATGATGAATGCAGCCTTCTCTTTGGGGTTTTTCCCTGAAACACCCCAAATAAAAGAACCTGTGGTTTCCAGCGTTGACTACCTTGTCTAATTTTTCTTTCCTTGTCTACTTCCCTCTGGTCCCAACAATGCCCCATTCCCCTTCTAAATTCCCTGATGGCATGGAATGCGTATCTTTTATCTAAATTTTATTTCTCACATAGTGGCTCTCTGCACCCTTTAAAATTGTCAAAAAATAAGTTTGCTGAGCAGAATTCAATAAAAGCTTAAGTGGCCTTTAAAGGAGAATATCAACAACTCATTTTAATAATGGTCCTCTTTTTTTCTGGGACCAAATTTTGACACTCAAATGCAGACAAAGTGATCTAATCTAGGAAGGAAAATGATGAAATGTAAATGGAATTCATTATGAAGAGGCCCTTTGGGGGGAGGGGGGAGAATGAGTCTGTATGAGACAGGCCCAACACATAGAATTTTAACATCTGAAGAAACCTCAGAGATCAGATCATCTAGTCTGGGCTGTGCCGGGGAGGGGCTGTTAATCTGGACTCCAAAGATGTAAGGGTGCTTTTTTAACTTGGATAAAGAAAAAAAAAAGATTACATCTTTATCTTCACTAGCTTATAACTGAAATTTAGTATTTTCTTCAATTATGAATTAAGAAAAAATATTCTGAGAATGAGTCTATACCCTTCCCTAGGCTACCTAAGTGGTCCATGGTTCAAAGAAAAGTTAAGAATCCCTGATCTGGTCCAATCTCTTTATTTTTTAGATAAAGAAAATGACACCAGAGGCTAAAAGAGACCTGTCTGAGTGCAGAGATAGGCCAAGAATTAAGTCTACAACCCTGGGAACAGCTAGGTAGCTCAGTAGGACCCCAGTTCAAATTTGGCCTCAGATACAATCCTGTGTGACCTTGGGCAAGTCATTTAATCTGATTTACTTGTCCTTGCTGCTTTTCTCTCTTAGAATTGATACTAAGAAGAGAAGGATTGTATTTAAAAAAAAAAAAAGACCAGAAGCCTAGTTTCCCAACTCCCAGTTCAGTGCTGGGTGCTTTGTCTCTAGGTACTGAGGAGAGCTACAATGAGTCCTTGTTTCTAAAACAGTCATTCTAAAAAACCTTTAGATGGGTTGTGCTACATATTTAGGGAGATGAGCTTCATATGGAATACCGGGAAAGTCTGAGGCATTTCCTTTGTCTTATTCAAGCAGCTCCATTCTGTCTCTAAGAAACAGTGACCTCAAAATTGATCGGTCCTTAAGTTTCATTCCCCAGTCACTTTCAATAAGGATCCATACAATGAAGAGCCTTTGCTTAATCAAAATACATATGGGGTATGAAACACTGACTGGAGCAGCCTTAGAAGCTCCCACTTAGATTTAGTTGTAAAGCCTGGAAAAGAACTTGCTAGAACTGCCAGTGGCTTTAATGGTTTAATAATTTAAAAAAATAGATGACAGCTCCATATTCCCCCCACAGCAGGCAGGACATCCATCCTAGCTCTCTCTCCCACTATGCCTCCGTCACATCAGATCATAGATCTAGAGCTGGAAAGCATCATAAAGGCCATTTAGTTAAACCCCGCCCCCTTTCTGCCATGTTATAGATGAGGAAATAGACTCAGGGAATTGAAATGATTTGTCCAAGATTGCACAAGCAAATCTAGGATTATAATAGAATTATAATCTATGAATAAAATGTGACTCCTTTCTCCGAAGCATGATACATTTTATAGAATCATAGTAAATCAGAGCTAGAAGGAAACTTAGAGATCACCAGATAAAATCCATCCATTTCAGAGATTGGGAAACTGAGATCTAGAGAGAGGAAATGTCTGTACTTAAAGTCATAAAACTAAATAGTGACAGAGATAACCATCAAGACAAAGTTTGCTAACTCTGCTTCAGGGTGCCAGCTATGACACAGTGTAAGCCTTCATTTTCTAATAGCAAGGAGCAGTTCTAATGATACAATATCTAAGAATAAAGGAAAAGGGGGAGCTAGGTACACAGTGGATAGAGCACTAGCCTTGGAGTCTGGAGGACCTGGATTCAAATGTGCCCTCAGACACTTCCTAGCTATGTGACCCTGGGCAAGTCACTTAACCCTCTTTGCCTAGCCTTTGCTGTTCTTCTTGGAAACTGAAAGTAAGATTTTGTTTTTTTTTTTTAAGGATAAAGTCATTACACCAATGTTGTAAGCCATCTTTTCCTGCTCCCAAGTGATCTAATCTTACTTTTTTTTTCACTTCAAGAATTATGGATAGAATAACAACTATACAATGTTCATTTCACTGTGCTAAGTTCTGCAATCAGATATAATTGAAATATATAATATAGCTCCTATCCTTACGGAGCTTGCAATATTATTGGCAAGGCAAGACTCAGAGACATAAAATAATTAGAGGACAAGAAAATTCAATAAACATTTTATTCAACCATTTGTTAGAATTATTTCCATTTCTATATGGTTCTACATTTATTTAAGGCTTATATAACATGTTTCTCACAACAATTTTGTAAGGTAGATAGTCCAAATATAATCCAAGTGTTATTATATTTATTTTACTGATGATGAAGCTTAGGCACAGATAATTTAAGTGGCTTTTGTAAAGGTGACACAAGTAGGAAGTTTCAGAGCTGAGAACGAACCTGACCCTCTGATTCCAAGTCCAGTATTTTTTTTTTCATCAAGAGCCTTCTTTAGTTGGTCTCAATTTTCTCAAGAAAGTCAGAAGCAAAATAATCCCACCTCTGAGCATGTACACAAAGGAAGTGGATGACCAACGGCAAAGTCTCCAGAGGCCAACTAACAGATCACTTTTTGGAAACAAAGTAGGTGCCCTCCAACTAGGGAATGACTGAATAAATAGTGACGTACATTTACTGGCACACTGTTGATGAGGGAGGGCGGTCCTGCTGGGATGGCCAGCACCTGAGAGCCCTGGGGAATTTCATTGGTCTCCACTAGGGAGATGCCCACAAACCAATGATAGGCCTCCTCCCTTGGTGAAGGGGGCACACAGCAATGTCTCTACACCAATTCCTCCAGGAGAGGAGCCCATGGAGTGCTACCCCAGACCCATGATAAAAATCCTGTTTGAGGAAACTGAGGCAAACACTGTGAAGTGACATGCCAGGATTACATAATTAGTTAATGTCTGAGACCAAATTTTAAGTCAGGTTTTCCTGACTTCAGGCCTCAACTCTAGCCCCTGTGCCACTTAGATGCCCTAAAATAAGCAGTACCAGGATTATAATATACAGTGACTACAATAATGTAAATGAAAACAACACTAGGTTGGCACATTGTAGAGATGAGAAACTGTGGATTTACAAAACCATTAAACTACTAATTTTTTTTTTGTTACAAGAGAAGACTCTCTAAATAAAAGAGGGGGAATGATATATTTGAAAATGAATGTGGGAGCAGTGAGATAACTCATTGGATAAAGAGCCAGGCCTGGAGACAGGAGTATCTCGATTTAAATATGACTTCAGACACTTCCTAGCTTTGCCACCCTGGCCAAGTCATTTAACCCCATTTGCCTAGTCTTTATCATTTTACTCTGTTAGAACTATCTCAGTATCAATTCAAAGACAGAGGGTAAGGATTTAAAAAAAGAAAGAAAATTAATGTGATGTAAAAGCAAAAGTCATTAACAAAAATAAAAAATAGGTAATAATTTCTACCTCATCTCCATCACAGAATTTTTTAAGGCTCAGAGAAGATATAGCTTATAAAAAGAGTTTATAAATTCACAAGCATTACATATATATAAGATACCATTCTCTACCAAGTAATTACTGAACCAGAATTACTTCTAGGACTCAGTTCATCTTAAAGTAAGAAATGAGTTATTATTTAGAAAATAAGAAAATGGGATTAAAATCAGCACCCTACTGTTGTGTTGGTTGGTGACCTTGTGTAGTATGGGTATATTGGTACTCCTGGTGATAAAACCTGACCAGGGTGTCATAACCTTTTCTGTCTCATGAATCCCTCTGGCAGGCTGATGAACCCAAAGAACCACTTCAAAGCATGATGTTTTAAGTGGCATAAAATAAAATATGAAGAATCATAAGGGAAATCAAAGTTAATAAAAAATAAAGGTGTCATTTTTCTTATCCAAGTTCACAGATTGCCTGAAATCTGTCTGTCTGCAGGCTACTTGGTGGGGGTGTGGTGGGGGGGAGCAGTCTGTGGACCCCAGGTTAAGAACTTCTGATCTATAAGAAGAAAGGATTTTACTTTTGCCTTACTGTAATGTTAGAGAATGGTCCTCTTATAGTGTCCATTATGTTATCAGAGTCTTTAGCCAGTTTACTTTTTTTTTTCAAGAAGCTCTTACAATTTAATGGAGAAACAACATGCAAATTATATACAAATGAGCTATATGTAGGATAAATGGGAGATCATCAATAGAGGAAAGGTGCTAGCAGTAAGGGAATAAGTGAGTATTTCTTATAGAAGGTGAAGGCTTTAGTTGAGACCTGAATAAAGGTAAAGATGAGGAAAGAAAGAATTCCAGGCATTAGGGAAAGCTAATAAAAATGATGATATATTTATTTCTTCATGTGTTTATTTCATCTTTCTACAGGTGGTAACAACTATTGGATCACTTTGCCCTGGGAATAAACATGGCTTATAAATGTATTATCTTCACAGAAGGATTTTTCTACTTTTTAAAAAATTTAGAATATTTTTCCATGTTTACATGATTCATTTCTCCCACCCCTCTTTCTTTCCCCCTCCAAGAGCTGACAAGCAGTTCCACTGGGTTATACATGTATCATTGTCCAAAACCTCTTTCTATGATATTCATATTTGCAATAGAGTGATCTTTTAACATCAAAACTTCAATCATATCCTCATCAAACATGTGATTGATCATATGCTTTTCTTCTGTATTTCTGCTCCCACAGTTCTTTCTTTGGATATGGATAGCATTCTGTCTCATAAGTTCCTCTGGATTGTACTGGATCATTGCATTGCTGCTAGTAGAAAAGTCTATTACATTCAGTTGTGCCACAGAGTATCAGCCTCTGTGTACAATGTTCTTCTGGTTTTGCTCCTTTCGATATGCATCAGTCCTTGGAGGGCTTTCCAGTTTACATGGAATTCCTCCAGTTCATCATTTCTTTCAGCACAATAGTATTCCATCACTGTCAGATACCACAGTTTGTTCAGCTATTCCCCAATCAGAGGGCATTCCCTCATTTTTCATTTTGTTGCTACCACAAAGAGCGCAGCTATGAATAATTTTGTACAAGTCTTTTTCCTTATGATCTCTTTGGAGTACAAACCCAGAAGTGGTATGGCTGGGTCAAAGGGCAGGCAGTCTTTTAAAGCCCTTTGGGCGTAGTTCCAAATTGCCCTCCAGAATGGTTGCATCAATTCACAACTCTGCCAGCAGTGTATTAATGTCCCAATTTGGCCACATCCCCTCCAGTTTACCTTAAAAAAATCCACAATGAGAGCAACTTTGGTGGCTCAGTGTATTGAGAGCTAGGCCTAGAGATTGAGGACTTAGGTTCAAATGTGACCTTCCTAGCTTTGTGACTCTGGGCAAATCACTTAACCCCCATTATCTAGCCCTTACTGCTCTTCTGCCTTAGAACCAATACAGAATATTGGTAACTGTAACAGTTAAAATTAGTTTCTCTGCTAGAAGTATTATATTTTATGAGGTTTATTAAAGATTGAGAATTTAAGAAAATACAGAATAAGAAAGCACGTGCCTAGGTGGGCTGAGAGGCCCATTCAACCTCACCTACATCATGAGAGACGCGTCTGCTTAGAAGCAGAAACAGGAAAGAGAGCTCAGTAGGCGGAGAGCTCCTTTAAATAATCATTTGTGATCTCTCCCAGGTAAGAATTCAGGTGAGGTTACAAAGCATCCTGGGAACCAGAGCAAGAACTTCTGGGGATTGGAGTCCGGGGTTCAAGACTCTATCTTTACATTTCTCCATGTGATCATTTTTGGGAAAAACATTTTTTCCCCAAAAGGATCATGAAAACATAATCAACTTAAAGATTACAATAATTTGAGGATAAGAGAAAAAAAGAACAAAAAAATCCATATTTATAATGAAAGAAAATCAGTCAAACTGGATTTTAAAAAACATCATATAGTTATAAATTTTGCTATCACTAAATCCACTTCCTGAGCAAAATTTTCCTGTGGGAACTATTTCTGACAGAGATGCTGTCTCTAGGGCAATTCCAGTAGCAGACACACGGTGGTGATACTGCCCAATTTAAATAGCTTAAAACAGACTTGATAGTCTTATTACAGATTCAAATAACTGAAAGTCTCAGATTAATAGATAAAATCAATACTCGATTAATTTTTTCCCTCAAGATGTCACTCAATTAAAACAACACAATGATTTCTATGATTAAGCTCTACATTGGGTATATAACATAAGACTAAAACTAGGAGCAAGGTTTAAAGAAAGACCCAGAACATCTTGCTCTCCCTAGCTATTTAGGTTACCAGCTTCATCACATCTATTTCTCTGAACCAGAGTAATAATCTGAAAATTTGAGTCCACCTTCCTTTGCCTGAGGGTCATTCATGTTAGTGAAAGTGAGGCTCAGGCAGTAATAGCCATGTTACTGGATGGAGGAAGGACAGTGGAATATCTGCCTTAGATGGAGTCTATTGACTCTTCCTCCTAATGTGTGCTGCCATAGGATTAGGCTAGGTCTCTAGCCTGTGATGAAGGACTATGTTTCAGGCACTAATGTTCTTGGGCTATATATACAAAGAAACAACAAATCAAACATTTTGGTTAAAATCATTTTTGGCCCAGCAGCAAAACTAACAGAAATATTTTCAAGGGCAAATGAACGGTTGTATGGGCAAACCCTTTTCCATACTGAAAATGATTGATTCAGTGTGATGTGGTACTTATGTAGTCATCAATTTCCTTTACAAAGAGCTGCCCTGGGGGGGTTTGCATAGAAAATACAACCAGTTGCCAACTACCAGCTAGTTCTGTAGCAGGAGTAGTCAAGAGCTGAGATATCAGGCATGGGCTCTGGCTTCAGTCTAAACTAGATTACAATATAGTTGGGAAATATTTAACAAGATAAAGAAAAAGATAATAAAAAGATAAGGTTACATTTTAAGACTCAATCAATATACACCCCCACAAGGACCCTTAGGAATGTGACTAGTTTCTATTTGAGTTTGACATTAGTGATGGGGTTTGGGGGGATGGTTAAACTTGTTTAATTGTCTAAACCATTAGCTTTTAGCAAAAATACATTGGGTTTTTAAAAACTCTCTAATCATTCCCTGATTTCATTCTGTTGGAAATGTCAGGCAAACAGTCTTATTGTTAGTTGTAGCATTCCAGAAAGGAATATTGGATTGAAGATTAAATGCCTAAATTTTCTTCCTGTTTCTGGCACTGCCAGGTTGTATGACCTTTGGCAAGTCATTTAATCACCCAGATTTTTTTTTTAATCTGTAAAATGAGAAGATGATGGCCAGGTACTTTGTAAAATTCCTTCGAAGATCTTACAATTCTTTTATTTTCTGACAATAGTCCCTTGACAGATCTTAAGTGTTTTCATTATTCTTTTCATCTCTGACCAATTTTTGTTGTAATCTAGTCCTTTCAGTTGTGTCTGGCTCTGCATGACCCCATTTAGGGTTTCTTGGCAAAGATACTGGAGTTCTTTGCCATTTCCTTGTCCAGTTCATTTTATAGATGAGGAAACTGAGGGAAACAGGATCAAGTGATTTGTCCAGGGTCACAGAGCTAGTAAGCGTCTGAGATTAGATTCAAACTAGCAAAGACGAGTCTTTCTGCATCACCTAATTGCCATACCATGACCATTAGGGCTTTCCTTTTTGGCCTGCTAGTAATGTGCCAGAATTTAAATAAAACATGGTTGCCTTTGAAATTCATGACTATTTTTGAATCTGTCCAAAACATTAATTTTTAAGGGAAGAAGAAGCATATTTGGAAACTCCATCCTACCATGCCAGCTAAACAAGTATTTCTCAGGCACTTGTCAAAAAATTCCCATTGCTTTGAGATTTTGGTTCATGTAATATGCATAACACTATGATCCCAGTGGAATGATTGAAATAAACCCTTTTATGTTGCTGGTAAAAACAAATGTTTCCTCTAAAAGTAATTATTTGTGCTGATAGGATAGCCCCTGTAGAATATATAGTTGATTGGGACAATATTTGTCTATGTAATGAAAAACATCAGCAGCTCAGGATATAACTGATTTGTTGTTTGGAGCTCTTTTAATGATAGATAATAGATTATAATAGACAGATAATAGATAGATAGATTGATCCTTTGGTCGATCAGATCATGCAGAAATCTGCATTAAAACTAAAACTAAAAAGATTTAGTCAAAACCAAGCCAAATCTTTTGGTCTTTTGAATAGGTCACATATCCATGTATTAAAGAATTTAAAAGCTGATTGTAAATTGCCTTCCTGGTGAATTTCATAGTTGACATAAGGGGGCACCAGAGGTAGCTTTCAGTAAAAGGGATGATGAATTATCAATGATCTTTATCATTTGGCTTATTCCTCTGAGGAAACATCATTGTCTATGCAAGAGGATGACCAAGTAGCAAACAGGCTATTACAGTAATCCATGCAGCTATGACTAACCATCTATCCATTTTAATTTCTTGGGTAATTGATTCCATCTATTAGGAGCCAGCCAAGTATTTAAAAGACTTTGTCCCATAAGATCTTGCCTCTTGGGTGTGATGGTCAGCTAATCCAGTAAGCCTAGCTGATAGAGATTTTTGCCAGCTCCTCACTTCAGTAATTTTGAACACTCCAGGGAATGGTCATAAATATGTTCCCAAACAAGACCTAGCCAGTGACTTCTGCTACTTTCTGACAAAAAAGGGGGTAGGGGAGGACAAGGGGTGTCGGCATTGTATACATTTTACAATTAATTTCCTTTTATTATATGAGGTAGATTTATATCATTGACTTACCTGAATTCATGATTTCCTCAGAACACGGCTGATATCAATTTAATATGCAATTTCAGAAGGACCAGAGTAGCTGAGTCTGTTTTACAGCCTGCAATAAAAGCAGTCCTTTCTGAGATGACTGTTTGATAACGATTTTTACATGCCTTTCACATTGCAAACTTGAATTTAGTTGGATCACAAAATATTTACATTTTTCAGTATCAACAAGTCCGCTGTCTTTGCGCTCGGAATCTAAAAAGACCCACAATTCCATTCTCCAAAAGCTTTCAGAAAGAGCCGAAATGCTGTATTTCCCTCTTGCAATCATTGTTGCCATTACTGCTGCTTCGATTTAATCATATCATCTACATTCGGAGGAAAACAAACCTTTGTGATGAACTCAACAAGCTGAGACTGAAATCTGCCACCATGTTCTCCAAGAGAAGAATGATTTAATTCATATCATTACAGAAGGGAAAACAAATCTCTGTTCAAAATCCAGCAACAAAGCATCATTTTGTTGATGCCTACAAAGTTCATTAGGAAGGGGCAGAAAGGAGATAGATTTGTGATTCATATGAGCAGTTATCTGAACTCCGGAACATTGTAAATAAAAATAATCTACAGAGAACTTTAAAATCTCAAAAAATTTTTAAAAATCCACATTTTAATTCATTTAAGCTTCACAAGCAACCCTGTGAGATAAGTGTCACAGGCATTATCTCGGTTTTGTAGGTGACAGAACTGAAGATCAGAGAACTTTTTTTAAGGGAGGAGGAAAGATGTTGGAAGTTATCTCTTGCCATTAGCCGGCTAAGCAAGCATTTCTCAGAATTGCCTCCCAAAAAACCCATTGCTTTTACCTTTGGGGAAGCAACAAGGTAGGGGAGTGGATAGAGTCTGGAGTCAGAAAGTTTTCAATTCAAATATCCTCAGACACTTATTAGCTGTGGGACCTAAATTATTTAACATTTGCCTCAGTTTCCTTATCTGTAGTAGCATTCAACTCCCAGGGTTATTGTGAGGATGGAGGGTCTTAGTGTTTCTAAAGTCCTTATTAGAAGTAGCTACATAGTACTGGGATTAGAGCACTGGGCTTAGAGTCAGGAAGACCTGGGTTCACATCAGTTTCAGTCACTTACTGTGACTGGCAAACAAAGTAACCTCTGTTTGCCTCAATTTCTTAATCTACAAAATGGAGATACTAATAAGATCCTACTTCCCAGAATTGTCATAATGATAAAATGAGATATTTTTAAAGCATTTAGCAGAGAATCTAGCACTTAATCTAAATGCTAGCTTTGGTGATGATGATCTGGCTTGTCTATGGTCACAAAGATTTCAAACCATTCTTCTGATTCCAAGTGTACCTCCCTATCCACCATACCAAGCTATTTTTATAATATTCATAAGAAGAATAAAAGAGTTGATTTATTGGCTATATGAGCTATGCATAAAAGAAGCCAAAAAAAAAAAGTTTTCATTCGCCTTAGTGACAGGTACCAATAATTGACCCACAACCAGTTTCTGCCAAACCTCCTCCTGCAGTCAGCGTAACCTCTTGTTAGTAGAATGGCAAATTCTTTTTTTTTTAGCTTTTTTTCCCCTTAAAAATTTATTCAATAAATTAATTTAGAATATTTTCCATGGTTACATGATTCATGTTCTTTCTCTTCCCTCTTACCACTCCCCTACCGTAGCCAATGAATAATTCCACTGAGTTTTATGTGTGTCACTGATCAAGACCTATTTCCATATTATTAATATTTGCACTAGGGTGATCCCCAATCATATCACCATCGAACCATGTAATCAAGCAGTTGTTTTTCTTCTGTGTTTCTTCTCCCACAGTTCTTTCTCTGAATGTGGATAGTGTTCTTTCTCATAAGACCCTCAGAATTGTTCTGGATTTGATTCTACCACAGTGTATCCCTCTCTGTGTATAATGTTCTCCTGGTTTCTGCTCCTTTCACTCTGCATCAGTTCCTGGAGGGCTTTCCAGTCCCCATGGAATTCCTCCAGTTCATTATTCCTTTGAGTATAATAGTATTCCATCACCAACAGATATCATCATTTGTTCAGCCATTCCTCAATTGAAGGGCATCCCCACATTTTCCAGTTTTTGACACCACAAAGAGCATGGCTATAGATGTTTTTGCACAGGTCTTTTTTCCTTATTATCTCTTTGAGGTATAAACCCAGCAGTGGTATGGCTGGATCAAAGGGCAGACAGTCTTTTAAAGCCTTTTGGGCATAGTTCCAAATTGAGAATGGCAAATTCTTGAAACAATTTAAGATAAAGGGATGAATGGGTTACTCCAAACCAAAGGTAGTAAAGTAATGGAACTTTGGAATTCTAGGATTATAGAAGGAGATCTAACAGGGTCACAGAACTCATATAGTCCAACCCCATCATTTTATGGTTAAAGAAATTGAGACTAAGAGCAGTAAAGTGATTCACCCAGGGTCACACAGGTAATTGTGGCAAAGCCAAGATTTCAAACCAGGTCTTCTAACTCCAAATCCTTTGTTCTTTATCATTACCTCTTCCTTTTCTCAAGTAAATTTCAAACAACTTTCCCTGAAATTCAGGATCCTCCATGGTCTAAACCAATCTACATTTCTAAATGCATTCAAGGCCCTCTTCCTCCTACTATATCAAAAGGGACTAATCTCCATCTTCACCAACACTGCAGTTCTCCATCTTTTAAAGTTCAATTAAAACATCACCTCTTCTATGTAGTTCTTTCTTGATATCTTTTCTTCCTAAGATGGCACATATTGCTTTGAATCTTTGTGATGTAATTATTATGTCCAATCTAGCCTCCACTTGGTTGCCAAGTGATCTTGTGAAAAGCACAGGTTTGAGCATGTCACTCCCCTACTCATAAAACTCCAGTGGCTCTCTATTACTTCCAGGATCAAATATAAAATAGTTGTTTGACTTTCAAAGTCCTTTACAACCCCTTTCTACTTTTTCAGTCTTCTTACACTCTATGTGCTACCATATATTCTATGATCCAGGAGCAGTTTTTTTGTTTGTTTGTTTGTTTGTTTTGTGATTCCTTACACAAGGATCTTCTTAAAGCTCCATGCCTTTTTCACTGGCCCTTCATAGACTTGAAGAGAAGCCCTATCTCCTCCCTTTTTGGAGATACCAAGTTTTTCCAGGTGATCCTAGTCTAGCATGACCTCAAGGCCCTTTATGGGACAGTGAGGTGGTGCAGTGCATAGAGTACCTGGTCTGGAATCAGGAAGACTCATCTTTGCGAGTTTGAATTTGGCCTCAGACACTAGTTGTCTGGGCAAGTTACTGTTTGTCTATTTCCTCATCTGTCAAATGATCTGGAGAAGGAAATGGCAAACTACTTCAGTATCTTTGACTGGAAAACCCCAAATGGGTCTTGAAGAGTCAGACATAATTTAAATGACTGAAACAGGGTCCTTTACCATCTTAATTATCTTCTTCTGAAAGAGCTCTATTACATCAATGTTCTTCCTAAAATCTGACAACCAGCATTCAATAGGAGATTTGTGATGTGGTTTCCAGGTCAGAGTACAGTGGGAATGTCATTTCCCTAATTTGGGACACAGTTTTTTCTTAATTTAGCCTAAATTCATGTTAGCTTTTTCAGCTGCCATATCACACTGTTGACTCATATTGAACTTACAAAACAACTAAAAATCGCCAATTCAAGCAATTTGCCATCTGGTTTGTCATGCTTCCTCTATACCTCACTTGTGAAGTTGACTTTTTGAACACGACTGTAAGACTTTGTATTTATCATTATTAAATTTCATCTTTATTACATTCAGCTCAACATTTTAGTCATGGTGATCTTTTTGGGGGTGGGTGGGTAAGTGGGAAGGATTCTAAGTCTTTCTCCCAAAGGTTGTCCCTCTCCTAGATTTGTATTATTTGCCAGTTGCCAGTTGAAAAAGTATGCCATCTTAGTCTTTATTCAATTCACTGATAAAAATTGTTGAATAGCAGAAGGTCAGAATATAGAACCTGCGGGCACTCCACCAGTGTCATTCAACCAGTTCTGAATCCTTTTCTTTCTATATTCTCCACAATAATAACAAGAAAAATCATATCAAATGCTTTACTAAAATCTAGACAAACAAAATCTAAAGTAATTCCTTGATCCAGTAAGTCTAGTAATTCTTTCAAGAAAAGAAATGAAACTAATCTGACATGACCTGCTCTTGATAAAGCCATCATAGTAATCACTGTTTCCTTTTCTTTAAAAAAAAAAGTGCCTTTTGTCTTTATAGTTACCTCAACCTCCTCTCTCCCCTTCCCTGAATGAGCCCTCCCTTGTGAAAAGAAAAACAAGTAAAAACATTTGATACAGAGGCTGCATATGACAACATATATAATATGCCTAGTAAATGTCTGCCTCTCTGTCATGATGATGCAATGTTTCATTCTCTATTCCATGGGACTGTCATTACCTCTTTCGAAAATTGTATTGATAGCTTTTGTCTTTATATCACTTTCATTTCCATTTGTATCCCTCATCCCTTGTCAACCCTTATAACCAAGGGAGAAAGGAATAAAAAGCTGTTCAGCAAAACCACGTAATGCAATAGCCAAGCCTAACATCATATGAAATATTCCACATCATTCTGAAAGAAAATGTTTCATTTTGGATAACTTTTCCAGTTCCTTACCTTTGCCAGGAAGGAAGGGAGGTACATTTTTTTGAAGATACTTCTCAAAAGCCAAATTTCTTGTTCCTTATAATTACATGACATTCAGTTTCACTTTTTTGTTCTTTCCATTTACATTATAGTCATTATGTCTGTTTTTCTGGTTCTGCTTACTTAACTCTGAATCAGTTCCTATATACCTTCCCATGACTATACGAAATCTTTTTTGAAAATGAGAACATTTAATTTTGTTGATGATATTTTTAGTTTTCACATTGCCTTAATTTCTGAATATGCCCATTCCCCACCCATCAAAGCTATCTTTTATAAGAAATATAAAAAAGAAAGAGAAGAGAGGGAAAAAGTAGTTCAGGAAAATTAATAATCACAACAACCTAGTCTGGTTGTAAAGATTTACACAACAGTTATTTCACTTTTTCTAAGAAAGGAACTTGGTGTATTTTGAAATTAATTTTTGTCTTTCATTATTTGCTTAATTATCAAATCATACAAATATTTCGAGATATATAAAAGAGGGGGCAGCTTGTTAGCTGAATGGATAGAGAGAAACGGGCCTAAAGATGGGAGGTCCTGGGTTCAAATCTAGCCTCAGACATTTCCTAGCTGTGTGACCCTGGGTAAGTCACTTAATCTCCATTGCCTAGTCCATACTACTCTTCTGTCTTAGAATCATTACATAATATTGATTCTAAGACAGAAGGTAAAGGTTACACACACACACACACACACACACATACACACACACATATATATAATATGTATACATATATAGTATAAAAGAATGAGAAAAAGAAAAAAAATATGAACTTCTATTATGTATCATTTAAAAATATACACACACATGAAGATATATAGATACTTTAACACTGTATTTTAAATTCCTTATTTTTTTTCCTCTTCTGAATCTCTTGTTTTCTTCTGAGCATTTGAGCAGTATTTTATGTCTGATATTGAAAAATTGCTAGGGGTCTTTTGCCATATGCTATTCTATACCAAGAAATGTGGTTTGGACCAGGTTCAGTCTTGGGAGGACTGAAAGGAATAAGAGTTCCTTTTCTCATATTCTTTGCTCAATAAACTCTCACCCCAGAGCCCCCAAGGACGATTTTACTTATACGTTAGGTTATGGCTCACATAGAGGGTTTCCTTAAAAAGAGGATTATAAAAAGCTACTTAATATAAGATAGGAACCAGGCATGAGATGAATAGTTTATTCCTACACACATACACTCATAAACCGCTAAATATAAAAGATTCACAAATGAGCATTTTAAGAAAACAAACTTTAAAAAAGTATTTGATAACATAACTATTCTCATAACCTTACAGGAAGCTAATATTTAAACATAGTCAACAGATAACTATATATATGTATATTTGCAAGATGACCAATTAGCCATTTCATACTACTTCTCAGCTCTGCACTATCCAAACAACTCCTGGTTCCTGGCTACTGATAAGACGCCCAGAGTGGGAGTCGTCCTCCTGTCAATGGCAGTCCTTGCCCAAAGGACAAGAGGAGCTGTTACAAAAGATTTTCCCCTGCTGCCAACTCGATGGGACCTCTGGTTCTCTCGAAATCTCCAGGTTGTCTCCAAGCACTGAAATGTTCGTCCTGGGATGGGTTCTTGTTCGCCTGCGGACAGGAATTAACAACCACCGCCGGAGCAGCCCAGACCCAGGCTCAGGTTTACCAGATAAGTGAGCCGTCCTTTAAACGCTGTATACTTACGGCCACGTTGGTGCTTGTGTGGGAGCTATGAGAGCTCCTCTTCCCTCCTCCACCTCTCAGGAAAGAGGAGCAACTTGAAATAACACCGAGATGATTTGCAGTTAGAAAGGAAACAAGTAGTGGAAGGGCACGTCTCTGTCTTTTCCGCCTCCGCTGAGGCATCTTCTCATAGCCTATGAGAGATTCTTTATCATCTCAAAAAGTAAGTCCTTCAGCTCTCAGTCACACATGCCCTTCTAGAAGAACAAAGGAGGACAGCTCTGAGCATACTCCCTGCCCTGGACTCCGTGGGACAATGAAACCTTGCTTTATATTGATGCACTTTTTCTCATGTCTCTCACTACCCATTAACTCACCTTTCTCCATTCTCAAGAACCTTGTAACAAATATGGAGTCAAGAAAAACAAATCAAGGCATTGGCCGTGTCTAAAAATTTATATTGAGCCATTATAGGAGACAGCTAGGTGGCAGAGTGGATTGAGAGCCAGGGCTAGAGACGAGGGTCCTGGGTTCAAAATTGACCTCAGATACCTCCTAACTGTGTGACCCTGGGAAAGACACTGAACTCCGCATTGCCCAGCCCTCATCACTCTTCTGCCTTGGAACCAATACATAGTATTGATTCTAAGACAAAAGATAAGAGTATTATTTTTTTAAGTATGTTGTATTCTATACCTCTGGTTCAGGGGTTCTTCGTGTTTTTCCTGTCCTGAGGCAATTTGGTAAAGCCTATGGACCTTTTTTCTGAATTTTTGTAAATGCCTAAAACAAAATACATAGGATCATGAAGGAAATCAATTATAGATAAATATAGCTATCAGAATATTTTAAAAATAAGTTTGCCAACCTTGAGGTTAAGAAATCCCGAGTGGAGTCTATCATTTCTCTGCCAAAAAGTGGGTGGTATGTTAGAAAATAAGTCTTTCAAAGTCATGATTGGTCATGATTTTGGTCAGAATTCTGAGATCTTTCAAAGTTTCCCACCCCTGCCCCCTTTATGTAATTACTATGCTTACCCAGGAATTTGTTTTCTTGGTTTTGCTAATTTCTTCCCATAGCCCCTTTAATATTAACTTTTCCCATCTTTTGTCACTTTTTCCAATTTGCACAGTGAGAAGGAAACTTCAGAGTACTTTTAATATGCACTTCTTATATACTCCTGTAATTTGCATGTTTTGTGTGGAATTTATCATTTCCAGTTCTTCTTTTGAAATGTCTTATTCTGACTACTTTCTTGGCTCTTGGTATCATATATTTATGTCTATTCCCTATATATTTTGTATGGTGTGTCTTTTTCTAAATGTTCATTATCATTTTAAAAATAATATATTCTAATATTCTGACAGGTATCAAAGTTAAGATCACTGACCTAGTATTAATAGAGTCTCTTCTCTTGTTCTTTCTTTTTCATTTCAGTCTTTTACTATTTCTCCCATTTCTACATTCTTTTGAAGATTACTAAGGCAGTGAGTAAGCAATCAAAATTGCTAGTTTTTTCAATTTATCCAGGCCTGGTGGTTTAAACTCATTAATAGTAACTAGTATTTTATTCAGTTCTGGATGCCACCATTTATGAAGGACTTTGACAAATCAGAGTATGTTTAGAGAACAGCTAGGTGAGAGACCTAGGGACTATATTATATCGAAGGAGCCAGGGATGATGAAATCAGAAGAGCGAAGATGTAGAGGGGATAGTAAAACTGTCTTCAAGTATATGAAAGGATCATGGGATCAGAGGTTGAGAGCTGAAAGAGATCTCAGAGGCCATATAGTATAACCCCATCATTTTATAGCTGAGACAGGATGTCATGGGAATGAGGGACTGGAGTTCTGTGTTTGGTCCAAGCAGGTAATATTAGGAGCAATGAAATTGCTGAGGGAGAGGTTGGCTCTATGTAAGGAAAAATTGCTTGACAATAGGAGCAATCTAAAATCAGAATGGGCTATTGCAGAACATATAAATTTCTCCATCATGGGAAGTAGTCAGGGTGAAGCTGGCCAATTCCTTGCCCTCATTAAGTTAGAGGAATCACATACTTTTAAGTTTAATCTGCATAATTAATATTTCCTCCATCAATTTCTTAAGTTTAAACATTTAACAAAACAATAAACCCAACCATGATTTGTATCATTTGCTGATTTCCATGGTATATATGCTTACGATGAAAGTGTAACTGGTTCAGGCTGGTTCTAGCATATCCTTGGATATTATCAAAAAAGCTCTCCTGATAGTGATTAGAGAGCTGACTTAGGAATCAAGAAATCCTAGCTCTGAAGGTTTTTTTACTATGGCCAAGGCTCTGCCTCTCAGTGCCCTAGGCAACTCTCTGCATCCATGAATGGAGTTTCTACATGAAGAGCTCCAACTGAAGAAACTGCCAATCAAGGTGTGTGTGTGTGTGTGTGTGTGTGTGTGTGTGTGTGTGTGAGAACAAACAAAAAGCAAAAATGGGACTTCCTTGTAGAGTCAAAATTAGAGACTTTTGAGTCACATGAGAAACAAAATAGAGGACTAGACTTTTTCTCTGATCCTTACAAACCCACAGGCCTCTCCAAAACAGAAATTATGTGCCAAAGATAAAACAACTCCAGCTATCTCCGTGGTCTAAATTACCCCAAACCTTAAAGAAAGTTTACAAAAAATGAACGGCCTCCTACCCTGAGCTCCCACAGTGCCCCTTCTTCTGCCTCCCACAATGATACTAGTGGTGAGGCTACACTAGCTGACCAGACTCACAGGTTTATAATAAAATTCAACCCCCTTTTAGGTCCCCCCTCCTTCTTTCCAGTTCCAGTGAAGATCAGAATTTAAAGCTTTGAAAGTTTCCTGGGGCTTTGACAGTGTTCTATGCTAAAAGTTTTCTGCAGGAGAGTTGAATAGATGGAAAGAGATGAGGCACATATTTGGACTTGAAATAGAGCTAAACTCTACCCTCTAATCCCTGTCCTCCCAGAGGATACTCAACTCCAAATGATAGAAATCATCCCTTGTCTTCAATAACACCAGAGTGACAACACTCTGAACTGTGGGGCCAGAGAACTAAAGGCCAGAGGTGTAATGGCTAAAATTCTCTGGAAACTATATCTTAGCTTTATAATTATTAAATAGCAAAAAGTGGGTGAGAGAGAGAGAGAGAGAGAGAGAGAGAGAGAGAGAGAGAGAGAGAGAGAGAGAGAGAGATAAACACAACTTATTTTGCTGACTAGCTGGGAAAGCCAGAGGTTGAGGCCACGTGGACAGAAGGCATTTCTAGTCACTTGCTCCATCAGCAGCTGAGCAAAACCCAGAGACAGATCACCGGGTCTTCTGAGTCCACATTCCTGAAAAAGCCCTGACTTCCTATTACCTACATCAATTTATGTTCTTCTGTGATATCCCTTTCTAGGACCTCTCTGATTGGAGGTCACTGAATTCAATTAGGACAAGAGGTAGGTCTTCTAGATATTAAAACACCCATGTGGTAATCCCAGAATGGCTTTATGGTGCACATGCATTCTTCCCCACATAGCATCTGTCTAGCTAATTTAACTACTTCATCAGCAATAAGTTCTTGGTTCTAAATAAACAAGGAGGTCTCCACGAAGCTAGGCAAAAGAAGGGAGGACCCAACATAGCCTTAAGAGAGAGACAGATTATCAGCACTAAAATCAAATTGTTTGAGTTTTGGAAATCAATAGACTTTTGTAGTGGGCAAAAAATGAGGTAAAAATTACATTTAACTTTCCACGGAGGGAATAGGACAGGATACTATGTATGTATGTGGTGGAGTTGTGTAGGGTAGTACAATGCCCCATTTAGTCTATGGGAAAGAGTCCAACATGCAGCTGGAGACATTTCTGTCTCCTCAAAAGCCACTAAGGGCAGGGACATAGGCTGGTGAAACATTAATTGCCTAATGTGGGAAAAGGCTGAGTTGCTTTAAGGTTCAGCCCTAAGGGAAACCACCATCAGAAGGGAAGGAGTCAGAAAGTGAGCAATATGGAAAATAAGGAGCGGTAAAAAAGACCAACGTTAACATCTCAGGAAGGAGAAAACTCAAAAACTTTGAGTTTAATAAGCAGATGAATCAATAGGAAAAACATTAACAGCCAAAGGAAATATATCCTCTAGATCTAATAAATTAGTTCAGGTCTCGATGAATAAATATTGTAAAACAGAAGAAAAATATTCCACATTTGATGAGATAGAGCCTTGTGGAATTTGAAGAGAACATGAAACCACAACACAGTGTTTCAAACTGGTTTAAAAGAAAAATTAGAATTGTGAGAGCAGAATGTATAGCCTGCACAGCAAAAATAATGGACAAAATAGGAAAACTGAAATCTGTGATGGCAACTCTCACCAAAGAAATAAAAGAGAGAATAATAGATTGGAGATGCAAATACATAGAAGTAAAGAACAATCTATAAAAAGAGAAGCAAAAAATGACAAAAGAAAATATGCTCTCTATCTAAGTAAAATACACTGATCTCAAAAACAAAACACAGAGAAAACCTAAGGATTATAGATCTCCTGGAAAAACATGACAAGTCAAAAAATCTGAACAACATAAAAAATAACATATGAAAACTTCCCAGAACTTCTCATCCCATAAAATGAAATACCAATTGAAAGATTTCATACATTGCCTCCAAGGGGGGTGGGGTGGGGAGCAACACAAAAGCATCAAAGCAGCAAACTACAAGAGGCATAGTTGTTAAATTTAACATTCCAATTCACAAACAAGTTCTGTAAATAATTAGGAGAAAGACCTTCAAATACAATGGAAAGGAAATCACTCAAATACCATAAGACTATTCTGCACTCACTGGAAAACACAGGAGGGAATGGAATAATATGTTCCAAAGAGCAATGGAACTCAAGATGCAGGACTGAGTGACCTATCTTGTTATAAATCTGAGCTTAATGATAAATGAAAAAAGATGGACATTCAATAATAAAAAGACACGTGAGATATTTTTACAAATAAATCCAAACCTGAAGAGACTCTTGCTTCTCAAACACCCAAGATAACAGAAATTCAGGAGAGCTGAACAAATGAAGCAGCAAAAGGATAGCAAAAGCTCATAGTAACAGCAGAGAGAATAGTAAGTCTTCTTTATAAATGTACACAAGAAAATGAAGGTGAGAGTGTAAGTCAGGTGGAGGTAACAATGGAGAGGTAGGCTTGGGGTATTATGGACAGAACTTTGGGATACCTTGCCTATTGGTGAATTAAGTTTTTTTGGAATCTACATTAGATAGCTTTTTCTTCGTGTTAATATTTATTGAATGACATATTTCCAAGACTTGGTACCATATATATTACACATTAGAAAACTTTAAAAGGAGGGAGTGGGGTGGGCAGAAAGATGGAACTGGTGTGCTGAGTTCAACTAGTTCCTTCTTTTAAAAAAATAGATTTAATCAAACCTGTTTGTATATATTCATAGTCACATATATTAAATCTTTGCCCCCCAAAATTCCCTTGAATACAATAGATTCAATCTAGTCTTGCATTAGAAATGTATATAGTACTTTCTAGGGTAGAGCTTCTCCTGGGCCTAGAGAAAGAGGCTCTAATTAATCCTTGAGTATTATTTTAAGCACCCTCAGAAAGCCCAAACACACTATAAGTCCAGGTACGTCTGTCTTTTCCCTGGTCTTCTTATGGGTTATTAGACCAACAAAACTCTGGCAGTGTAGATTCTTTTGCCACCAGACACTCTTTTCTTGAAAGGACTGGATCAATCCCACCTGCTCACTGTCATTGTTTCAGCACTGCCAATAATGAAGATAGGAGCAGGGATGAGCAGAAAATAATCAAAGGAGGTGAAAGGAGATGTGTTATGCTTCTTTTTTTTTTCTTTCTGGTGTTTCCTTTAATCAGATGCCCCCAGCTGCCCCCAGCTCCAGTCAAAACTAGTAGGAGTTCAGCAAAATACTGAGGATTTAAAAATCAAACACAAAGGTAATCATCCAGAAACCAGTTTTAAATCTGTGGTCTTTAAAGTTGCTTTGTTATTAGAAATAAAAGTGTTAAAAGGACTTTCCTACCAGTGCTTCTAAACTTCTGGAGCTGGTCTTAACAGGTTTGGGGCTGTTTGCTTTTTAGTCCTGGAAAACCCACTTAGCATGTGGAAACAGGCAATATTTACTCTGGATTTAAAGACCTTATAGTCAGGCAGAAGATGGAGCACAGCTTGCTCATTCTGCTTCCAGAAGAATTAGGGGTTTTCTTGTTAATTGCCCAGGATAGGGGAAACCCAGAAAATGCCAAATCTGTTCGGGTGCTTATAATGCCCCTCTAAATTGAGCAGATGATTGGGTAAAAATGGCAGGGAGGCTAGTGAAAGAGAACAATTATAGGAGGCCTGTCTCTGTGTCATTTTTACAAAGTGACTTTTAAAAATAAAAAATAATAATAACAAAAAACCCTGAGAGATACATTAATGTCCCAACATGGAACAATAAAATGTGCTTTAAAACAGTGCCATTAGCCACCATCTGCTGTCAGCAATTTGGGTAATCTTTATGTATACTTGACATCTTTGCTTCATACCTTAAGGAGTATTCTACTATGAACAAAACATTTTGGGGGGAGGGATCCACTTATTAATTTTGGCAGTCTTTTAGCACCCTGTGCTGGAAAACATTCAGTTTTTATCAAATATTCAGTAGATTTTGTATGGAGTTTTCAGGTATCCTAATGAATTTGGGAAAAATATGCTAATCTTATTCAGCTCTCCTATAATAATATTCTGAACATGTCAGCACTTCCTGTAAAACTCAGAGCTAAAAGTGGGCTTTTTGCTCATGACATATTGTGAGGATTTAGGAAAATCAAAACTCTTCTTTTTTTGCTATTCTCTGGGGGAAAAAAGGGACAGGACTTGCAGAATTTCTCCCCTGTCATTTCTGGCTCCGACTCTTTGAACTTGTAGCTTTAGAATATTTAGTAACTATAATTCATGTTCACACCAAAAGCAAACTTACTTTCCTTTTGTGGTGTTCTACGTTAAATAGTCCTACAGCACAGAACTAAGACAAACAGCAAGATCATGCATTTCTTCATAATTTTGCAAAGCATGCCTTTGTAGGAAAAGGTGTCTAGCAAAGAAAACATCCATTAAAATTCCAGGAACATTGCCATAACCATTTCATCTCTTTCTGATACAACCTTAATGTACATTAGAAATAAAATCTTATTGTGCATTAGGAATAAAGCAGGAGAAAAGACTGAGCCCAGGTAGGAAAAATACTGTTTTTCATCTTCCAAGTATATTCTTCCCCTGCCAACAATTTGTGACAAGACAAAATCCCAGTAGACCAATTTATTCTTTGAGGATGGGGACCCTCACACTTTTTCATTGCAGGGACCACTTTGGTGAGATGGGAGACTCTGTAGACCATCTGCCCCAGCTGTTGCTGCTTCTGCTGACCACAGCAGAGAAGGCTCACCTTGGGAGTAGAGCTTGTGGTGCTGAATGAAGGGAGAGAGGGAAGATGATTAATTACCTCAGGAATCTTCAGTCCCAAGAGCTCTGACTCCATCCACTTTTGGCTATTGAGGTCACTGGCCTTTGACCCACACCACTATTGGCTACCATTTGTAAAAGAAAGGAAGGAAGATTAGAGAAGATGGGGTAGAGGTGGGGGCAGGAGTTGAGGGAGGGCATCTGAAGGAGAATGTCAGATGTGTTTTCTTTAGTTGAGCTTTTGTATCTCACTACCTTCCATTCAGCTTATGGGCAGTTGCTTTTATACTCAGCCCAGAGATGGGAAGATGTCTCGTGAGATAGGAAGATGGGCACTGTTTTATATTTAAACTAGCAAAGTCAGTGACAGCTGTACACCTAGGATTTGGCATCATAAAAAAAAAATGCCAACATGTCATTAGAAGCAGAGTTTTGTAGCTCAATCAGTGCTCCTTCAAATTGGGATATATGTACATATATAATATATATTTAATATGTAATGTATATAATAAATATATTGACATATAAATAATAAATATATACATACATTTATAGAAAGTAACATTAAAAAGTATTTCCCAACCCCCAACATTTCACACTCTATACAACTGCCTACCATTCTTATTTCTCATCCTGATTTTGACCCTGTTCAGTCCATAGTTGGGGCTTGGCTTGACAGGAAACTAAAAAAAAGTAGGATGAGATCACCCAGAGTAGAGAAGTAGGTTGACCAGCTGGGCCTTACCAACAAGGTTAGTCCTTCTCCCCATTGCCACTGTCATTACCTCCAGTGGTTATCCTATAAAAACATAATTAGTTCTAGTTTTATTGTCTAATGTATACCCCAGGGGCCTAGTCATATTCTTTATCTAAAAGGCCCTATTGTTGGCCCCCTGACAAAATATTCAGGATAGCTTTCTGGCTTTCCTCTGGAATGTAGATGATTTTACTTCAGCCCTTTTGTGGACCCGAAGACCCTTGAACATTTGTGAAACTTTCTCTTTCTCTATGGAAATTAAAAAAGAAAAAGAGAGAGTAGGAGGGAGTTTATTTTCCTTGCCCAATATCCTATCTCCCTCCTCCCCTGCCCCCCCACATTGTGATGAAGTTAAAATCCTTAGTAAAATCCCAAGAGTGTTGTGTGTTAACTTTAGGGAGAGTTGGGAAAAGTTGTGAAAATGGTTCTCTTTTCCACTAGACCATGAAGAAGATTTAAAAGCTTAGTCAGAAGCAACAGATGGTAGCAGTGGAAAGGGAAGAAGAAATAGAAAAGGAGAGGAGTTGCTGGGCCATGATCAGGAAGCATCCCTAGGAATTTATGTTGGTGGGGCTAGTATCCTTTGAAAGCTCCCCAACATTTGCTTCACTGGAGGCCCTGCCCCAGACAAAGAGAATTAACAGCTCTCCCTGGGAGCTGTGAAAATCTAAGATTATACTTTTGGGAAAGCGGGGAAGGAGCATTCCTCTATGACTTTAGGACAGTATAGGGGATATGGATGATGTATTCCTGGCACACCAAGTTATAATTCTAATCATCCATTACAGCAAAATTAAGGGCAGAGGTAATCCCTATAAGATGTTCCAGTTCTACGGAGTCTAGAATAAAAAAAAAAATCTTTCTTATGCTTTTCTTATTTCCAGAGGAAGACTAAATTGAAGGGATGATGGCAATGTCTGGAAATGATTTTAGAATTGAGATCCAAGAGAATTCTCAGCAGGAAGAAGTTTGAAATAGGGTTTGGAACTTGGAATTCTGGATTCTGCCTCTGATATATGCCAAATGTGTGACCTTGGGAAGGGACTGAATCTTTCTCAGTTTCAGTTTGCAAGGCTCAAAAAGATAGAGGATAAGAAAGAGAGGAAAAAAAGAAAGGAAGGAAGGAAAGAAAGAGGGAGGGAGGGAGGGAGGAGGGTACCAACTGGTAGGAAGGATGAGGGGAAAGTGAAAACAATCTAAGCTGTAACAACATTACAGGTATGATCCAGAGTGTTTTCTTTTAAAAAATTGTTTGCTTGAGTTTCTTATGCGACCTGATTATGTTAATAAATCACACTGCCACCAATGTTGAATTATTGAATCCAAGGAATTCAGTAGGTCATGACTGATGTGGCAAAGTCATTCCCTAGAAATAGGGACTTGAATAAGTAGAGATTTTGCTCTTTTATTAATTTTGAGTTTATTCTAGATCATATCTTTTAGACTTCTACTAAACTTCCAACAGCCTTGGTTACTATCTAATGGAGAGAATGGGAGTGGTAAAGAGAAGGAGGAACAAATTATCTGTAAGAAGTTGGAGTAACAAAAAAATTATTTCCTTTCTCAGATGGTTAAACATGGATCAGATGACAAATTTCCACTCTTTGGACTAGCATAGAGAATGGGGGAATGAGCCAAGAGTGCTTGCATTTATTATTAAGTTGATCACTTAGCACTGCCTCTAGTAGCACTACTACCAATATCCCTGTTTCAGAAAAAAAGAAGGAAGGAAATAAAGAGGGAAGGAGAGAAGGAAGGAAGGAAGGAAGGAAGGAAGGAAGGAAGGAAGGAAGGAAGGAAGGAAGGAAGGAAGGAAGGAAGGAAGGGAGGGAGGGAGGGAGGGAGGGAGGGAGGGAGGGAGGGAGGGAGGGAGGGAGGAGAGAGAGAGAGAGAGAGAGAGAGAGAGAGAGAGAGAGAGAGAGAGAGAGAGAAAGAAAGAAAGAAAGAAAGAAAGAAAGAAAGAAAGAAAGAAAGAAAGAAAGAAAGAAAGAAAGAAAGAAAGAAAGAAAGAAAGAAAGAAAGAAAGAAAGAAAGAAAGAAAGAAAGAAAGAAAGAAAGAAAGAAAGGAAGGAAGGAAGGAAGGAAGGAAGGAAGGAAGGAAGGAAGGAAGGAAGGAAGGAAGGAAGGAAGGAAGGAAGGAGGGAAGGAGGGAGGGAAGAAAGAAGGAAGCAAAGAAAGAAGGGAAGGGAAGAAGGAAAGAGAAGGAAGAAAGGACAGAAGAAAGGGAAGAAAGAAGGAAGTGAAGAAAGAAGGGAAGAGAAGAAGGAGAAGGAAGGAAAGAAGGAAGGAAGGAAGGAAGGAAGGAAGGAAGGAAGGAAGGAAGGAAGGAAGGAAGGAAGGAAGGAAGGAAGGAAGGAAGGAAGGAAGGAAGGAAGGAAGGAAGGAGTATACTCATATTACTGACCAGTATGCTTCAAAGATCTATGATTTCAGTTTTAGGTTCTCCATCAATTGACACAGATCATAACTCCTCTGTAGATTTATTAGAATGTAGCTTGGAGCTCCTCTGGCTGCAAAAATAAATCTGTCACCAGATGGCTAACCTTCAAACAATGAGCCACCAACCTTCATATATCTGAATTTATTTTCAAATGATTTGGTCAAGGGAATGGAAAATGAACTAATTTAGGTTTAATTCCTAAATCTAAAATTCCACAACTAAAAAATCCAGAAACTCTGACTCACTTTATTTCTTTTTAGGTTCATATACATGACAAGAAGTCTTTTTTGATTCCCTTCTTGCCAGAATTCACCCCAGGAGTCAGGGAATGAACAGTTCTGAAATACCAGCTCTTCTTAAACCCCAAGGCATGACTTGTTTATGTTGTACTTTTATCAGCACTAAAAGATGTAAGACAAAGATATTTGACCATGATCAAGAATAGTCCTTTTAGTGAATGTTATTTACTCAATTAGGTGGCAAATATTTATTTCACTTCAGACAAAACAGTCTTCTTTTCTTGGAACAGAAATTGACACAACCTGAAATTTTTATTCTAGTTATAGCATACTTGGGTAGATTTGCTGCAATCATAGTATACCAGAAAGAACTTTGGGTGTTGTTGTTTTTCAGGGTTTTTTTTTTTTTAACTCTTCATGATCCCATTTGGGTTTCATTGTGAAAATATTACAGTAGTTTGTCATTTCCATCTCCAGCTCAGTTTATTGATGAGAAAACTGAAGCAAACAGGTTTATGACTTGCTCAGGGTCACACAGTAAGAGTGCAAAGTTACATTTGAACTCGGGTCTTCCTGACTCTGGGCTTTCATATACTTTTCATTGTGCCATTTAATTGCCCCAAGAATTTTAGTATTAGGGTTTATTAGAGCAGCTGTGATGGACATAGATGACCTGTTGAGTCTGACACATTCTACTCATTAGGGCATATTTTCTTCTTATTTATTAGAATTCCCATTTTCTTAAGTAAGAGTCATAATGAGTAATAGCCAGAGATTGTATTAGACTTGAGGTAATAACAATAATTTTGGGGGCAATAGGGTGCTGATAAATGCCTAACAGCTGAATCTCTGGGGAAAAAAATAGAGATACACAACATACTTTTAAGTTTAACCTGCACTATTAACACTTTCTCCATTGCTTCATTATGTCTAAACAAGGAGATGGCAAACTATTGTCCAAGTACAGCTCTATAGAGCTGAGACATTTTAAAATGAAGTTTTAATGTATTTTAAAATATTTTAAAAATCAGTTTTTTATCCCCATGCCAGATAAAACAGATTGAGGGAGCAACTAGGTGGCTCAGTGATTAGAAAGCCTAGAGTTGGGAGGTCTTGGGTTCAAATTTGACTTCAGACATTTCCTAGTGGCGTGGTCACTTAACCCTAATTTTTTAGTCCTAATTGCTCCTCTACCTTGGAACTTATACTTAGTATGGATTCTAAGCCAGAAGGTAAAGGTTTTTAAGGAGAAAAACCACAAATTGGGCAGAATCTGGCCCTTAGGATATAGTTTTCTGACCCAGGGACTAGATAATCAAGAGGATAATAATGCAAACCCTGATTTGTAGTAGGTTCAAATTTCCAAATTGTAAATTCTCACACTAAAAATTTTTAAATCAGCTCTTGTGAATAAATTTAAACTGGCTTCCAAACTCCTCTGCCTTTGGATCATGGGACCAATAAGATAGAAAATAGACATTTTCTGTAGTGCTCATTAAGTTTCAAAACTGAAAACAAAAATCTAAGAAAAATTATGTCTAAAGGTAAAACAAATATGACTGAATTCACAGGACAAAAAAGCGAGAAGCCCAACGAGAAAATAACATCATGAATTTACATTAATCCATAATCATACTTGCTCATCTTCCTGTCTCTACCACTTATACTCTGATAGGGTTCACAAAATCACTTCAGTCTTGTGTTTTGAAACTTATCACAGATTCTCCTCCTACTCAGTCTCTTCCAACACACCCAGCCTTTCTCCATCATCCTGTTATGGTAGTAGGTGAGGGTCAATTCTGTCCATGCACATGAGGAAGAGGAGGAGACATCAATAAGTCAGGTTTTTCTAATGCCCGGGCTATTCCCTAGTTTGGGTTAGCTAAAGGCAGCAGAAGATTAGCTTGGAATGCTCAACTCAGCCCCTCTCCAACCTAGCAAAAAGTGACAGGTGATTCAGTCTGGTAAAAGAATTTAATTGTGAGGAAATTGAAATATTAGGGGGGGGGGGGGAGGGGGGCAGCATATATGACTGAATTAGGTCTAAAGATAAGATGACTGGGATCCATTTGGGGCCAGGCTGATTCCTTCTCTCCATTGAAGGCTACTAAGAGGGACTGATATAGGGGAGAAGTAATTTGCTCAAAATTACAGTAGACTGACAGTATTGTGGCCCACGTGGGAATAAAACTTCCATCCAAAGAGGAAGAATCTGAAAGTGGATGCCTGGGAAATATATAGAAAAAAGGTTACATACATCAAAGATTTCATGACAAAGAAAACTGGATTAAAAATCTAGAATGTTGGCAGATAAATCACCAGAAAGGATACTAAAATGAGAAGAGAGGGTGAACACCAAAATACCCACAAAATTACAACCTCAATTGCAAGAAAATGGAGGAGTGGTGAGGGAGATAGAATGCCAGGCCTGGAGTCAGGAGGACTCCTCTCCTCGAGTTCAAATCTGGACTCAGACACTTAGTAGCTGTATGACCATGGGCAACTTCACTCACTTAATCCCGTTTGCTTCGGTTTCACCATCTGTAAAATGAGTTAGAGAGGTGTTAAGATTAAAATTTAGGGCCAAACTGTGGCAGGTAAAAATTAGTTTCTCTCTGCTAAAAGTATTATATTTTTATGAGGTTTATTAAAGATTAAGAATTTAAGAAAATACAAGTGAGAAAGCATGTGCCTAGGTGGGCCGAGAGGCCCATTCAATTTCACTTACATCATGAGAGATGCATCTGCTTGGAAGCGGAAACAGGAAGAAAGAGAAAAACCGTAGGTGGAGACTCTAAATAATAATTTGTTTTCGGCCCAGGTGAGAATCTCAGTGAGATTAGAGGGCATCTCGGGAATTTAGAGCAAGGACTTCTGGGGATTGGAGTCTGGGGTTCAAGTCTCCATTTTTACAGAAGGAAATGGCAAACCACTACAGTATCTTTGTAAAGAAACCCCCAGAGGGGGTCATGAAGGAAGGAACATGATTAAAATATGACTGAACAATAACAAGAAGAAAAAGATGGAAGTTGAACCAAAACCAAAACACAGAACCTTATAGATTCCCAAAAGATCACAGACCCACAAGAAGAGGTACCAAATTGGTTCAGAAGAGAAATAAGAATCTTGAGAGATGTTAAGAGGGAAATAAATGGCAGAATTTGTGGCCTGCACAGCAGAAACATTGAGCAGAATCCACAGTGATATCTCCAAAGAAGTAAAATAGAGAACATTAGATTGGGAGTACAAATATACCAAAGTGAAAGACCATCTGGAATTAAAGCAAAAGACATTAGGAGAACACTTGATCTCTCTATAGGTACTGCTCTCAAAGACAGGATGTGTAGGGACAATTTAAGCTTCCCAGAAGAACATGATTCCCACCCCACCCCCCACCAAAACCCACTAAATATCGTAAGACAGGAAAAAATGATAATTTTTAAAACTACCCAAAACTTCTAAATACAGAAGGCAGTTTAGACAATATAGAAAACTAGAAAAAAAAAATTATAGAAGCTCTTATCAAGAAAAAAAAACAAACTCCCATGCTTCACATTCTTAAGAAGCATAGACATAGTACTGCGTACTTGTAATTCCTGCCATTGGAGAGGCTGAAGCTGGCAGGAGATATTGAGCTGCAGTGGGCTAAACTGATCAGAATCTATACTCTTTGGAATTAATATTAACCCTCTTTCTAAGGAGGCATACATGAGACCAGGAAAGAAAATGAAGCAAGTCCTGACAAACGTGAGACCAGGTCCTTGAACCTCTTCATTTCTAGTCTGGGCAAGATAGAGAGACCTAGATTAATGAGTAAATAAATAGAAGGAGGGAGAAAGAAAGGAAGGGAAGAAATAAGGGGGAGGAAAAGGGGAAGGAAGGAAGCAAAGAGGAAATGAAAGAATGAAAAAAACCAAGCAAATAAGAACAAATAAATGACAAATGGCAAGTTCTAGAAATGGCTAGAAGAAACTTTCAAATTTAATGGAATGGAATCCCAAATACAATGGACAGGAAAATACATGGTACCCACCAGAAACCACAGAAGGGAATGGAAAAATATATTCAGAAAAGCTCAAGCTGCAACCCAAAATGATTTACCCTGGAAACATGAGCCAAATCATCAATAAAAAAGAAAAGTAGATCTTCAATAAAAGAGGTATTTGAGGCATTCCTGTGAAATGGGAAAAAAATAGATGTGAGCAGATTATTTGACTTACAAACTCTCTAAACAACAGAAACACAGGAAAAATAAATAAATGCAACTGCCAAGGAATGAATATGTAATGTAATAAATTATTCCATCTCTAGAGACTATTAAAATAATGAAATGAAGAAAGAAAAAAGACACCTATTGGTTTCAAACAACAACAATGAGGGAGAGGGGCCATTAAGAAATTTCTTTTTAAAGGTTCTCAAGGGAATAAAAATGAAAACTGATTTAAAGAAATGGAAGAGGTAAAGGTGGAGGAGCAACCCTGAAATTCTTATGAACTAAACTCTGTAACTCCCTATAGGTGAATATATATATATATATATATATATATATATATATATATATATATACACACACATATATATATATATATTTAAGATTAAATTGCAGAATGGGAGGATGCAGAAATGGAGAGACGGTAGGTAGAGGATAGAAGGGAATGAATATTGTATTAAATAACCTTATCAAACACAAGGCTGAACAATAAAGGGAAGGAAACTCCTCTAGTCACTCATCAAAAAATAAAAATAAAAGGATTATAGGGAAAGGTGAATAGGACAGGAATGAGATTGAAATAGAGGGGATGACAGGAAGTCTCTTCCCATTTGGGAAAAGGGCCCTACTGAAGTAGACCCAATGGTTAGAAGAGATATCTACTCAGTTGAAAGATGGTTATCTTACAATGAGTCTAATGAAGGGAGAGTCTAAGAAAATAATGTGTCTCTATGGACAACATTCTACCTTAGGAGAAGGGAAATGAGAGAGGACACAAACCCAAAGAAGAAATTGTGTGGAAAATGAAAAGAGGATGATTATAGAGAGGACAGAGGCAATGTTGGAAGACATATTTGAGGATATTGTGGGATGGACTTAAAGGAATCTAGACTGGGACGTTCTCATGGCAGGACACAGTGAATTTTCTGTCCTGGTACAATGCCTCTGTCCACATTTTTGTTCAGTAATTTTTCAGTGGTGTCCAACTCTTCATGATTCCATTTGAGGTATTTTTTGGGCAAAGAAACTGGAGTAGTTTGCCATTTTCTTCTCTGGTTCATTTGACAGATGAGGAAACCAAGGCAAACAGGCTTAAGTCACTTGCTTAAGGTGCCACAGCTAGTAAGTGTCTGAGGCCACTCATGAGAAGTCTTCCTGACTCCATGCTCAGCACTCTATCCACTGTACCTACTTGCTGTGCTCTATCCTCATTATTTCCCTCATAAACTGATGCTTCCAACAGTGAAGCACAACAGAAAAAAAGGGGTTGGGGCAAGATCTATAAAGGTAATAATATAGAAATTGGTTAGAAGAGGGTATTTGAACTTGATACTTCATAGATTTTAATTCCAGGGGAAGGACAAAGGGACTAAAAAAGTAATAAATAATTATATAAATCATCAAGTAAAGAATAATGGTTATAGGTAGAAAAAAAGGGAAGAGAATGAAGAGGACAAAGCAAAGAAATTCTTCCTAGAAAAAAACTACAAACAAAATTTGGGAAGGAAGACAAGAAGGGGAATTTTGAATTAACCATTTAGCTTAGAAAGAAAAAAAGGAAAAATGGGGGAAAAAATTAGTTAATTAAATAAAAGGAAAATAGTAAGATAAGTAAAATTCAAAATTAGGAAAAGGCCTGACAATCAGGAAAAAAGAGTTGTCAGGGAAAGGTGAGAATATTTGCTTGTGGGTTTAGAATTATATTAGAGTGAACAAAATGAATTATTGGAGAAAAGTATAACTTTTTTAAAGGTAAAAGGAACCCCAAAAAAATCTTAATTAAAAAAATACCGGAGACAGAGAAAAACAAATCTAATTTATATTGTTAAATGTGAATGGACTAAACATTAAAAATGAAACTAAAAAAAAAAGATTGGTTAATCCTGAACTAAAATACCATGGAATTGTGCTTTAAAGTTTACAAAGTACTCTTATTAGTTCATTTGAACCTCCCTGAAATCTTTTAAAGTTGATCCTTCAGGTTTTATTCCCATTTTATAGACAGGAAAACTGTGGCTCAGTTTCTGAGCACTTGTTCAAAATCAGAGGCAAGACTTGAATCTTCAATGTGAACTTCCTCAACTCCAAATCCTACACCCTTGTCACCAAGTCTAAATTTCTGGCCTTTGGATTCCAACCTTCACAATCTGAAATTATTTCTGCTTTGGGAGTCTGAACTCTTTACCCAAATTCTGTCAGTCTCTAAAAGCTCCATTTCCCTTAAAAAACAATCTGAGAGAAGATCTCCCTTTACTATTCTGGTGATATGACTGTAGTCAGTGGGATGTGGGATGACTTTCAACTGTAGGTTTATAGAACCACATTTTATCAGTGTAAGCAGATCTAGCTCTGATCTGCTGATATCTTGTGTTTATGCAAACTTACTATCACCTTCCTTGTACAAAGATTAACTTCTTAATAAAGTAAAATGATATTAAAAGCCTCAGCTCTACTGGCTGAGCAAAAGTATTGATGGATGGGTAAATAATGAAAGATGAAGGCATGATTTGAAGAACATAAAAGCGAAGGAATTGAACATCCTTTTCCAAACGTCCATGTAGTTTCTTAAAAGACTTTTTCCACACAAGGCAAAGCTTTATGTTCGCCATGAAATGTAAGTGTCGTTCTTTCCAATTTAAGCCTAACCAGGATGGGGCATGGTTAGAATTTTATTGCTTAGGGAATTAAGAATAGCCAGTATGTGATTCTCAACAAGAAATTCATTGCTTGTTTCCTGTGCCCTGAGTTCCCCCAAGTCTCTGTTTGCAATCCAGGGCGTCTATGAGTCACAGATGCAGCCATCAAATTTCAATAATAAAACTTTAGGATTAATTTGATTTTTCACAGCAAGTCAGCACTTGGGCCTCCCTATTACTTTTGACATAGTGCATCCTTTGCTGAAAATATTAACACAAAGGTAATTAATTCTTCTGTTGGGTGACTGGTTTCTGCCATTGAGGGAAATCACACTTCTCCCACTGCGCCATGACTTTTTTTGTAACCAAGTCTAATTTTGACATCTCTGAGGCAGGGAACACATTCACATTTTGGCTCTTAATGCTTGCATGTATTTTTTTTTTAAGCTGGCTGTTCTCACAGCCAACAGTTTTTTATATAAGCATTCAGAGACTAGAATCTCAGCCTGGCAGGAAAGGGCTTCGGCTCTGCATGGCTCCAGTCAAAACGAATGGCTATATTATTGTGACATTAGTAAAGAGGTAATTAGTTTCCCATGTCACTGTTCCCCACCTCAAGCTGGTTACCCAAGCCTGCCTCTTTAAAAATTCAGACTCGTTCAACCTGCTTCCCAGTTATGGTCCATTTCAAGCCCTTCTACAGAAAATGGAATCTTGTCCAATGGCAGGCACCTGCTCCCAGCAGGAGTGTTACTTATGAACTGCCAAGTATGTTGTAACAGTGTCTTGAGTCAAAATGATCTTTCCATCTGGAATGTGGCCGCCTTCATGACTGCTGTCCTTGAGTGGACTGCCAGCCTCCAGGTATGAGGAAGAGGCACAGAAAGAGAGGCAGGAGGATGTTGGAAATCACTTTAAAAATTTTAGATTTTTGACTATATGTATAGAATTATGGATTAATTTCCATCTCATTTAAAATAATTTCAAACAGAACTTACTGATGCTTTTTGAACTACATATTACAGTACAATAATCTCCCTAGGCTCCATTTCCCACATACTTTCCATTGTAAGAAAGAACAATAGTTCTAAGGGTTGGCCCTGGAGTCAGAAAGACCTGAGTTCAAATTTGGCATCAGACATAGCTATCCGATCCTGGACCGATCAATTAACTTCTGTTTGCCCAAGTTTCCTGAGCTATAAAACAGGGATAAGAATAGTACCCACCTCTCAGGGTTGTTATGAGGATCAAATTATAGGATATTTGTAAAACTCTTAATACAGTACCTGACATATAGTAGATATTACATAAATGTTAGCTATTATTATAATTCATTAAGCAAAATCAAAACAACTCACAGAGTTCTCATCTGATGGTTTATGCAGCATATTATCCCCATATATCCCCACTCTTTACCAAAGCCAGGAAAGTATGTTTGATCATATTTTCCAGGACCAAGGTTTCTTCTTATAATTACTGAGAGTTTGTTTACCTTTTAGTGTGTCCTTCATTTGCATTAATACAGTAATTGGGTCTATTGATCTTCATGTTCTTTTTACTTAATTTTGCATATAGTTGACATATTTTTAAAGTTAATTCTCCTGTTGAGGAGGAGCAGGGAAATACTTTAATTTCTAGCTTGAGCCTTCCCCTTCAGAGACTTCAATTTTAAAATATAAGAAGAGTCAATAACTAAAATGACTCTCCATCTTACATGGCCATTACTTGCCTTGAATATAAGCATCATTATATACTCTCTCTGCTGTTTTTGAATATAGTGCTCATAACTTCTGCGAGATCAATTTGACAGCATTTTTGACTATGCCTCTAAATTAGAGTATTTTGAAATAGGCTTAAATTCATGTTAGTTATCGACCCCCCCTTACAGCCCCTTTGGATGTTAGAAATCTTTTACTAATGCCAATGTCTTAGAAATATTCTCCTTTAGAAGGGACCAAATTACTGACTGCAGTCTCCTTCGGCACTACCACCACTAAGATATATATGTATGAGCTGGTCACTGGCAGCCGTCTTGCCTTTCATTTCCTCATTTAGTTCTCACAGCTCGGCCCCTCCGGAGACCTCAATCAGCAAGGAAGGCCCAGGGTTGTTTTATCACATCCCTGCAAATGTCCGGTCCATTGTGTGAATCTCCTCTTTGGCTATTATTTTAAACTGTACTTCAAGACCATTTGGATAGTAAACAGGGGGCACGTTTGGGTACTAGTCCTTCTCCTCCTGATTAGCAGATTAACCAGTTTCCCCATAGGCTTCAGGTGCATGTAACTCACCATCACAAGGAAGCCAACGCCTTAAAAAAAAGGAAAAGAGTTTGCTTTATTTCCATCTTCTCAAGGTTGCGTCTAGATCAGCGGTTCTCCACCTTTTCTGGATCACAGACCTTTTGGCAGTCTGGTGAAGTCTATGGAGCCCTTCCCAGAATAAAATTATTAAATACAGAAAGTAAAATATAGAGGAATCCAAAGGAAACCCACTACATTGAAATACAGTTATCAAAATATTTTTTAAAATCAGATGCATTGATCCGAGGGTTAAGATTACACCCTTGCTTTCAGCCAAGCTTAATTGACTTCCTGCTGATCTTACTGTGACAGGGTGACTTAGGGGATCTGGGCTTTCCCAGATCTTCATTTAGCAGAATAGGGAGAATTTTGTTGTTGTTCAGTCATTTCAGTTATGTCCAACTCTTTGCGACCCTGTTACGGGATTTTCATTGCAAAGATACTAGAATGATTTGCCATTTCCATCTCCAGTTCATTTTGCAGATGAGGAAACTGAGGCAAATAGAATTATGTGATATTCCCAAGGTCCCACACCTAGTAAGTGCCTGAAGCCAGATTTGAACTCAGGAAGATGGGCCTTCTTCACTGTAGACCCAGCACTCTATACAGTACACCACCGCTGGGAGAGACTACTGAAGTCTTTACAGAAAAGTAAAGAACCTGTCTCCAAGTCAACAAGACCTAGAATCAAGTTCCACCTCTGACTATTATATGATCCTGGGAAATGCACAAAATCTTCCATGTCTCCTATCTCTCAGAGACAGAGCAGGACAAATGTGCATTGATAGGAGTTTTCTCACTGAGAATCTCCCTCCAACAATATAATCATAGATCTGGCCCAAAGAAAAATTTGAAAAGTAAGTGTCTATTGTTCAGGGGATTATAGGGGCAATTGGGTTGCACAATGGATAGAGTGCCATGCCTAGAGTTAAGAAGACTTTAGTTCAAATCTGGCTTCAGATATTAGCTGTGTGACTGTGGTCAAGTCACTTAACCCTATTTGCCTCAGTTTCTTCATCTGTAAAATGAGCTGGAGAAAGAAATGGCACTCCATTCCAGTATCTTTGCTAAGAAAACCACAAATAAGGTAATGAAGAGGAAGATAAGATTGAAATGACTAACAATAACAAATTTAAAGCACTGTACTAGGCAATGGTAATCCAATCAGGTAATAGAATGTAAGGTACTTGTGGGAGGGACTGTTATTTTTTGTCTTCATTTTACCCAGTCCAAAACAATTCTAGGCACATAAATGAGCATTTAATATATGCTTATTGAATTAAATTGAATGAAATAAAAAACAAAAACTGGTCTCTAAACTCAAAGTTCTTGCATCCTACTGAATAAACTTATGTTCTCTTTTGGGGTGTGACTCATTTAAAACAGCTTTTGTGACTTGTTAAAATAAGGACAACTGCAAATTATGCTATTGTCATGGGTGGGAGAAAAGCAACCTTGGTTCTTTTTGATTGGGTGGTAAGAAAGAAAGAAAAAAAGACAGGAAGTGGCCAGTGTGAGAATTTATTGTTTGACTATACAAATTGATTACAAAAAGAGATTTGGTTTTCTTTTAAGTGGGGGAGGTGGGAAGGAGAGAAAGAAATGTTAGTTAATTTTTCAAAATTAAAAATAATTAAAAAAGGAAAATGTAAAACTCAATTATCTTTCATTAAACTGTTGGAGATATTTTTAATTGTTTAAGAATCTTGCTCACCTGTTTGAGTCTAATTCTCAAAAAATAATTTCCTCTGTAGTAGTCCTGTTTAAATGTCTTTCTCTAAATAGATTCCACAGTCTGAAGGTAAATAATATCCCCTGGGGTCCATCTCTATATCCAAGTTAATTAAAACAACAATAATCAGAAAGAAGTCTAGAATGTACTTTAATAAACTATTGCGTCCTAAGATGTTTGCATGTCCTTGTTTTTAAGAAGAAAGGATAAGAAAATAAGAAATAAGAAAATGTAGGGATCGTTCTGAGGTCAGCCCAGAGATTTATGTAATAAACGTAAACAACTAGCGGGAAACAACTCCATTAGCCATAAAAATGTTCTCCTGAGAGCTCAGGGAGGATTTCCAATTATTTACAAACAGATAACATTCTGTAGCTCTCCTAGAATTACAGACAAGTCACCAGAAAACAGCAAGTTTGACAAAATTGCCAAGTAGCCTATTCTTTGTACAGCTTTGCTAAATACCTCTGGATTTCTACCTGAGGAATTGGCCAAGGAAACAGTGCAGGTGGAATGGAGCTCATTCTGCCTGTGAAACCTAAGAAAGCAAATGCTTTAGAACTAGTTACCAGATACATTCAGTGCCTCTCTTCCTCCCTTTTTCCTTTCCTTCCTCCCTTCTCTCTGTATATTTCGCTCCCTCTCCTTTCTCTCTGTCTCTATCTCTTACTTCCTCTCTCTGTCTCCCTTGCTCCCCTTTTTAATTCCTTCCTTCCTTCCTTCCTTCCTTCCTTCCTTCCTTCCTTCCTTCCTTCCTTCCTTCCTTCCTTCCTTCCTTCCTTCCTTCCTTCCTTCCTTCCTTCCTTCCTTCCTTCCTTCCTTCCTTCCTTCCTTCCTCTTTCTCTTTCTTTCTCTCTCTTTTTTCTTTCTTTCTCCCTGTCTCCCTGCCTCCCCTTTCTATATATCTCTCTGCCTCACTTTCCTCTCCCTTTTTCTTTCAGTTCCTATCTCTCTCCCAGTCACTGGTCAAATCTTTACCTTCCTCCACTTCTTCTATTCCTTCTCCTTTTTCTCTCCTGTCTCTCTCTCTATCTCTATCTCTGTCTCAGTCTTTATCTCTCTTCCTGACTCTGTCTCTCTATTCTGTCTCTCCCTATCTCTGTCTCCCTCCCTCTCTTCCTCTCTCTCTGCTCTCCTCCCTGCTCTTCTTTTCCCTCTCCACTCTCTTTAATAAGCATAAATGGCTGTGGTAAACATCTAATAACATTTCCATTAGAGAAAAGTAAATGTGTCCCTGGCCTTCTCAGCATATATGAGTGTTTTATTTCAATTGTGGGCAGTCTAAAGTCCAGAGGCAGCTCATCTTAATACTCATTAGAGAAAGTGCTTTTCTTTTTCCTACTGTTCTGTGCTAGCCTTTTCAAAAGAAATGTTTGTTTCCCTCATCTTGGGCCAGAACAATTCCTCTTATGTTGTGACAATCTTAGAAAGATACTCAACTGTGCTAAGCTTGGGAATGCCCATTAAATGGGTGTATTTTATTTTATTTTATTTTTTGGAGTAAAAATATGATTTCATTGAATTAGGGAACTCCCAGTAAGGAAACTCCCTCTACCAGTGCAGCTCAGTAACTGTTCTGCACAAGGACACTGATATGTTAAGTGACTTGCCCTTTGTCACATAGTATAGTGTTAGAAGTTGAGACTCATACCTAGGTCTTTCTGACCCCTCACTCTCTCTATCTACTCTAAGCCAGTTGTGTCGAACACTGATTCCTGAACCAGATAAAAAGGTAATTGGAAGTATTTAATAAAAAATTTTAATAAAATGTTGTTACCGCTCAGTTGCATTCAACTCTTTGTGACTCCATTTGGGATTTTCTTAGCATAGATACTAGAGTGGTTTTGACATTCCCTTCTCCAGCTCATTTTACAGATGAGGAAACTGAGGCAAACAGGGTTAAGCGATTTGCCTCAGGTCACATAGCTAGGAAGTGTATGAGGTTATATTTGAACTCAAGAAGATGAGACTTTCTGCCTCTGGGCCTGGGTGCTCCATCTACTGGGTCATCTACTTGCCCTCTATCCCCAATACCTCATGAATTGATGCTTCTAATAGTGAATGGCAACAGAGAAAAGGGGTTGGGATTAGATCTACAAATATTAATATATGGTTTTCTAGGTTGATCTAGGGGAGGGTGAAGGATTCCTATGTACAGTTTAGCATCCCTACTTTCTACTTGAGTTTGACACCACTACCCTAAGTCTGAGTCCTTTTCCTGGCAGTGTAATAGTGATGTGTTGATCTAGATATAAAAGGAGATGAACAAATTAAAAGAATAGGGGACATATTACCTATTAGATTTAAGAATAGAAGAGGGACTTTTGAGTAAACAAGAGTCAGAGATCATTATTAGACACAAAATAGGTAATTTTGAGTCCATTAAACTGAAAAGTTTTTGTACAAATAAAACAAATGCTGCCAAAATTAGAAGGAAAGCAGAACATTTTCATAGCCTGTCTCTCTGACAGAGTTCTTATAATTAAAATATATAAAGAAGTTGGTCAAATTTATGGCAATAAAGTCCATCCCTCAATTGACAAATGGGCAAAAGATATGAATAGATAATTTTCAGATGGAGAAATAGAAGCCATATATAGGTATATGAAAAAATGCTCTAAAGCAACACTGATCAGAAAAATGCAAACCAAAACAATTCTGAGGTATCATTTCATACCCATCAAATTGGCTAAAATGACAAATGAGCAAAGTGATAAATGAAGGAGGGGGTGTGGAAAAGTGAGGACACCAATATTAACACTGTTGATGGAACTCTGAACTGATTCAACCGTTTTGGACAGCAATTTAGAGTTATACCCAAAGAGCTAAAAGACTACATATATCTTATTGCTGGGTCTATTTTTCAAGGAGATCAGGGAAAAAGTAAAAAGAACCTATATATTCCAAAATATTTATAACAGTTCTCTTTGTGGTGGCAAAGAAATGGAAATCGAAGGGATGTCCATCAATTGAAAAATGGCTAAACAAATGGAGATATATGATAGTGATAGAATACTACTGTGCTATAAGAAATGATTTTTTTAATTCTTACTTTTTCATTTTTATGTTATTTTTTATTTTAATTTTAAAGTATTTTTTCTATGTTTATATGATTCATTTGCTCTCCATCCCCTTTGCCCTCCCCCACCCTCGAGCCCACAAGAAATTTCACTGGGTTGTACAAATGTTATCACTTGATACCTATTTCCATATTATTCATTTTTGCTATAAAGCAATTTTTAAGACCTAAGCCCCAAATCACATACATGTGTGTGTGTGTATGTAAGAGAGAGAGAGAGAGAGAGAGAGAGAGAGAGAGAGAGAGAGAGAGCAATAAGTGATGTTATATGTTTTGCTTTTGCATTTCTACTCCATAGTTCTTTCTCTCAATGTGGTTAACATTCTTTTACAAAAGTCCTTCAGGAGTGTCCTGGCTTGTTGCATTGCTACTAGTAGCAAAGTCCATTGCATTGAATTATTCCACAATATTTCACTTTCTGTGTTCAGTATTCTCATGGTTCTGCTCATTTTACTCTGCATCAGTTCATTGAAGTTCTCCCAGTTGATATAGAAATCCTCCAGATCATCAATCCTTAAAGCACAATAGTATTCCATCACCATCAGTTACCACAATTTGTTTAGCCATTCTCTAATCAAGGGACAACCCTTCATTTTCCAGTGCTACAAGAAATGATAAAAGATTTTAATTAAAAAAACTTGTAAAGAACTACATGAAATAGTGAAAAATTAAATGATTAGGACCAAGAGAACATTATACACAGTTACAAATTTAATATTTGAAGCAGAATATTCACCTCCAGAGTGTGAACTGAGAAGTGGAAGCATGAAAGACTATCTCTTGCTAGATGAAGCCTTCTATGGTGTGGGGAGGAGAGAAAGAGCTGAATAAAATAAAGAAATCAATAGAAGGGTGTGTGTGGAAGAGTGATGTGAATGCTTGGCCCTAAACAAACTTTCCTAAAACCTCTCCTCTCTCTCAGTCTCTGCCTCCAATCTAAACCACAGCCTTCCTTTACACCTTGCCTATTCAAGCTCCAAACTGGAGGAGGGGGGAGGAAGAAGAAGTAGAATAGAGGATGAGATACTTGAGCTGAACCCACACATGCACAGAAAAAAACAATCAATGAAAACTTCAAGGCAGAGATGTGCTTGTAAAAGTTGAACAACTGTTTTTCTACCATTTGAGAAACTACTCATTTCTCATCATTAGAAGAATAAAGGTTTCTGGACCCTAGAGCCCACCAGCCCTCTCTACATTATCACTTGCAAAGTTGCTTTACCTACTGAGTTCTTTCTAGCACAAAATGCTCTACAGGATATCTAAAAGTCAAAAAGTCAGTTTCACCATAGAGAGAAAGACTCTCAGGGTACTGTTGATATACAAATTAGCTTTATGGGCAAAAAGGGATCTCATGTTACTCAGTTCAGTACAGATGTGCATTTACAAATGATAAGCCCTGAATTACTTATGTAGCTCTGCCTTGCTGCACATTACATGGTCTAAATGGGGTTACATACAAGCTATTCATAACCTCAATTTTCTCATTTGTGCATATTGTGGCTTGGGAACATCTTAGCTAATGTTTGACGGTTCTGATAATGTTTCTCCATCACTCAAAAGTCTTTAATGATTCTCCATTGTCCTGCCTACCAAATGAATGAAGTCTGAAAGTCTACCCTTTGGCATTCAAAGCCCCCCCCCATAATCTGGTTCCAACATTTTTCTAGCCTATTTCATCTAGCCTCATCACTCATTCCTTCTATCTGTTATTGTTATTGAGTAGTTTTTGGTAATGTCAGATTCATGATCCTATTTGGGGTTTTCTTGTCAAAGATATTGGAAAGGTTTGCCATTTCCTTCTTCAGATTATTTTCCAGAGGAGGAAACTGAGGCAAGCAGGCTTAAGTGACTTGCCCAGAGTCACACAGCTTCTAAGTGTCAGAGGCCAGATTTGAACTCTCTGAGCTTCTGCCAAAACAGAGAATTCAACAATCTATGAACTCATTCCACCTTTTTTCCACCTCTGTGTATTTGGTCATGAGGTTCTTTATGTTCAGAATGCCTTCCTTTCTACCCCTAACTCCTCTGTCTTAGCCTATTGTATTTTTTCCAACCTTCCAGTCAAACTCATCTACTTGATGAAACTTTCCTTGATTCCCCCAGCTAGAAGTAATCATGTCCACCCCCTGAAATCTAGAAATACTTTGTCTCTCAACAGTGTACTATTCTTATTTTCTAGTTTTTATTGGAGTTACTTTATGTTGCAATCTATATATGCAATCAGTCAGCATGAATTTATTAAATGTGTACAATGTGTCAGATCCTGTGAAAAGTGCTAGACACAATGATAGAAATGAAACAAGTCCTACTCTCCCAGAATCTATATTCTATAGGGGGAAATATCCTATATACATGAAAGTACAACATATAAAACAAACAGAAGAAACCACTGGCAGTGTGAAGGAGGTGAGGGCTGGGTGGGAATCAAGAAAGGCCTTGTAAAAGTTCCTGCTGAATTTTGAAGGAAACTAGATTTTGCAAAAGGCAAAGTTGAGGAGGGAGTTAGAACATTCCAGGCAAAAGGAATAGCATAGACAAAAGCATTGGGATGGGGAATGGGAGATACAATATCACATATAAGAAACAACAAGGCCAATCTGTTGAAATAAAGAATGCACAGATTTTGATGTATAATTCAACTGAAAAGGTAAGTTGGAACCCAGTTGTAATTGTCTTAAGTGGCAAAATGAGAAATTGATATTTTACCTAAAAATTGATTCTAGGAGCAATTAATGGAAATGGCAAAGTCAATTTGAAGCTTAAAATCAGGAATGACTCCCTACGAATTAGAGCTGTCCAAAATGAAATGGGCTGCCTTGAGAATGGTGGGTGACCCTATTTAACGCTCTTTAAGCAGAATCTGGATCACAATTTGTTGGACTAGATGGTCACTGAGGTCCCTTCCAACTCTCAAATTCTGTGAATGGGGAGGCAGTGGAGGTTCTTAAGGAAGGAAATTATATAGGCAGACTGGTGCCTTAGGAATATCACTCTGACAGTTATGTGGAGGAAAGATTGAAGAGGAAAGACATGAGGCAGGTCAACCATTACCTTAGGAAACTGTTGCAATAGTTGGACAAGAGGAGATAAGGTCCTGAATAAGTTGGTGGCCACATGGGTTAGGAGAAGTGGATAAATGCTGGAGATATTGTGGGGGTAGAATCAATATAACATGTCAACTGATTAGATATATAATGTGATAGAGTGAGAAGTCAAGAATAACTCCAAGGTGGGGAATCTAGGTGACTGATAAGGTGTTAGAAAGAATTCTCAAATCCTTGTCACAGATCCACAGAATTAAGGTTTGTAGTTATTCTGCATAACTGATCCAGATTAGATTAGGTCATGAGGTAACCCTAGATCATCTCCACAAAAACCCTTCTCTAATGCATGGAAGCAACCTTGGGTTCCCAAAGGTCATAGCAACCCAGTGGGAAACCTAGACGATTCCTCCATTCTGGAAAGTCTATAAGTGTAATCTTGGGAACAAGATTGTCTATTATTTGAATATAACTCTACCTAAATTGTTGGATAGACTACCAGAAGATCGGATACCAAGTAAAAAACTCTTCGGCCATGGCAAGCCATGAAATGCAGAGTATTCCAAAAAGTCCTAGTGAAATCTTGAACTATTACTACTCTAAGTCTTTGGTGATAGCTTGTACATAAAATAAAAACAAAACAAATTAAAAACACAAGACGAGGTTAGCTCGGTGGATTGAGAGCCAGGCTTAGAGATGGGAGGTCCTAGGTTCAAATCTGACTTCAGACACTTTCTAGCTGTGTGACCCTGGGCAAGTCACTTGACCCCCATTGCCTAGCCCTTACCACTCTTCTGCCTTGGATCCAATACATAGTATTGATTCCAAGACAGAAGGTAAGGGGTAAAAAAAAAAAAGAATTAATACCAAATACCTGGTCCAAGGCAGAAAAGCAATAAGGGCTAAGCAACTGTGGTTAAGTGTCTTGCCCAGGGTAACACAGCTAGAAAGTGTCTGAGGTCAGATCTGAATCCAGAATGTCCTGTTTCCAGGCCCGGCTATTTGTCCACTGAACTACCTACCTACCCATGGGCAAATTACTTAATCTCTGTTTGCTTCAGTTCCCTCATATGTAAAATGGGGATAATAAAGGGGTTTCTACAAGGATCAAATTTGTAAAATATTGCAAACTTTAAAATGGTATTTAAATGCTAGCCATTATCATTTATTATCACATTTATCACATATTATCATTATTTAGACCATTTATTAATCTAAATGCAATATTCTTGTCCAATATCCAATAAACTGAAATGAACACCATTGATATTTTTTCTTGCTATTAACAAATAAAGAAAACTAAGGAAACTATAACTTTACGGAAGGATGGTGTACAGGTTCTTCCTTAGAGTGACAAATAGAAAGTGTTGGCCGAATTTCATCATATACTCCAAGACAAAAGAAATATAATTTCACAGGGGAATTGATTATCTAGTCTTACAATGCACAAGATTAGCACAAGTGAAAAGACCATCATGAAGATTAATTGCAATTTGTGTCCCCACATCTGTTGCAGAGGATGAAGAGTCTGAGATAGTCCTTAAAGAATTTGACACCATCCTGCAGACCAAGCCAATATACACACATACAAAAAAATATGATACCCAGTGACATCAATACAAAGTTAGGCACAGTGGAAAATCTGTTGGAATATATCATCCAGGATTAAGAAATAAAAGAGGCCAAAGACTTGTAGATTATTTAGAAATCTCATGTATGTATATCAAAAAGACTTCTTCAAAAAAGCAAGGTAGAAGGCTTTAGACTTAATAACATCCCCAAAATGAGCGTCATGATGCTGAAAATAGATTCAAATAGATCTTGGATTTCATCAAGGTGGATATTGGTGAGAAAACTGTATATCAAAGCCCACATGCATGATCATCTTGGGGCATTATTGTCTGAATCATCTTTAAAGTTCTCTCCAATGTGTTGTGGATTTTACTTGCTTTCTTTTGACAGGTGCACTAAGCTGCCCCTGGTTAACATTTATTCCCACTATGTGACAAGTCCATTTTCTTTTTAGCTCCTATTTCTTTGGTGATATCCTTTAAAACTTTTCTCCTTGATAATTTCATGTTTATAATATGTTATAGTCAGCTTTTGCCCATAATGCATCTCTTCATTGCTTTTGGATGAGTCTCAATTTAATTTCTTTGGAGACTGTGATATACTGTGACTTGTAGCCACTCAACAGCACCTGAAGCCAATTGATATTTTAAAAATTGGCCTTTGTTTAAAAAGAAGCTTAGAATAATTAATAGAAATTCAGAAATTTCCAAAGGCAATCCAATCAACCCTCCTCCTCCTGTTTAATTCTAGGCTAAATAATTAATTTCTCTTTTCCTGATTGCAGTATCTGCTCAAGAATATAAAAAATCCATTGCTTGTTTATTCGATTACATATTAAAATATCAGAGTCTGGACAAAAATAATTCCTTAACTACTCAGTTTTTTCCTGTGTTGATAGACCAAACTCTTTAGACTTATTATCTACTTCAGTGTAGGGGCTCTGCAATAGTCTCGGGCTGGGTACAATCAGCAAAATTCCATCTACAAATGAACCTCTAGAGAAACTCACCATACACACACAGTTGGCTTGGACTCTGCTTTGGATTTTCCCAATATCAGTAGCAAACAACTTTCACACCTTGCTTTATACTTCTCATGAAATGTCTAAAATTAATTTTTAGCATTCTTTTCTTTTTAAATTTTTGGTTCTAAATTCTCTTCCTTTCTCCCAATACTTTCCCTCTTATTGAGAAAGCAAGCAATATGATATCAATTATACATGTGAACTTATGTAAAACATTTTCATATGAACCAATTAAAAAAAAACAAGAACAATCAAGAAGTGGGAAAATTTTACTTCAATTTGCAGATTTTATCAGCTCTCTCTCTCTGGAGGTGCATAGCATTTTTTCATCATGAGTCTTTTGGAATTGTCTTGGGTCATTATATTGATAAGAGTAATCAAGTCATTCACATTGTATAGTCATTATAACATTGCTCCCACTGTACACAATGATAGCCCAATTCTCACTTTGCTTTGCATCAGTTCATATAGGTCTTAACATATTTTCCTAAAATAATCTCCCTCTTCTTTACTAGTAGCACAATACTCTATCATAGTCATATTCCACATCTTGTTCAGCCATTCCCCAATTGATGTGCTTCCCTCCAATTTCTAATTCTTTGCCAAAACAAAAAAAAAAAGCTACTCTAAATGTTTTTATATACATAGGTCTTTTTTCTTTGCTATCTTTGGGATACAGACCTAATAATGATATTGCTGAGTCAAAGGGTTTATACAGTTTCATAGCCTTTTGGGCATAATTCCCAATTGTTCTCCAGAATGATTGGACCAGTTTATTATTCCACTAACTGTTCATTAGTATAGCTATTTTTCCATCATTCCCTTCAGCATTTGTCATTTCTGATAAATATGAAGTACCTCAGAGTTGTTTTTAATTTGCCTTTTTCTAATCAATAGTGATTTAGAATATTATATTTGACTCTACATGACTTTGATTTCTTCTGACATCTGCCTGTTTATATCCTTTAATCATTTATCAATTGAGAAATGGTTCTTATTGTTATAGATTTTGACTCTGTTCTATACTCAGTATGTATTTGAGAAAAGAGGCTTTTGGTCAGAGAAACTTGCTGTAATTTTTTTGATATTATTTCATTATCTATGTTACCTTTATTAAAATTCACTTTCCCTGCTTATCTCTCTTAATTAGGTCTATTCCTTTTGCTTTTGGGGGGATCATGATTGCTACTGCTACCTTTTTTACTTCAGCTGAAGCATATTAGATTATGCTCTGATTCTTTATTTTAACTCTATGTGTAACTTTCTGTTTCAAGTGATCCTGTAAACATTTTGTTGGATTTTGGTTACTAATCCATTCTGCTATTCACTTCTGCTTTATAAGTGAGCTCATTCCATTCTTATTTATAGTTTTTATTATAACTGTGAATTTCCTTCCATCCCATTTTCTTCTATTTTTGTCTTTTTATTTGGTCTCTTCTCATTCTAAGCATTGCCTCCTTTATTCTTTCCTCCATTTTAACATTATCCACCACCACATTTTTTCTCTTATCCTCTTTCCCTTCTATATCCACCCCTATTGTGTAAGTTAAATTTCTATATATAACATATATATATATGTATATATATATATATATATATATATATATTCTTCCCTCTTTGAACCAATTCCAATGAGAATGAGGTTCAAGAATTGCCTGACACCACCACCACCTCCATTTCCTCCTGTTCTGTAAAAGCCCTTCCTAAACATTTCTTAGCTTCCACTTCTCCCAGTGCAACCTTCTTTCTCATGCTTTCAATTTTCTTTTTTGGAGATCATTCCAATATAATTGACTCATCCTATAATGATAAAAATCTTAGGAGTTATATGTGTCATCTTCCCATATAGGAATATAAATAGTCTACATTTATTGGGTATTTTATGATTACTTTTTTATGCCTCTGTTGAGTTTTGTGTTTGAATGTCAAATTTTCTATTTGATCTTTTCATCAGGAATACTTGGACTTTTCTACTAGCAGCAATACAATTCCAGGACATCCCTGAGAACTTATGAGAAAGAACACTATCCACATCCAGAGAAAGAACTGCGGGAGTAGAAACACAGAAGAAAAACATACAATTGATCACAAGGTTTGATGGGGATATGATTGGGGTTTTGGTGTTAAAAGATCACTCTACTGTAAATATGAATGATACGTTTTACAATGATACATGTATAATCCAGTGGAATTGCTTGTCAACTCTGGGAGTGGGAAGGAAAGAGGAGTGGGAAAAATCATGAATCATGTAACTATGGGAAAATATTCTAAATAAATTTTTAAAAAAGAATGCTTGACAATTCTCTATTTCATTAAATGTTCATGTTTCGCTATACAAGAAATGAGAAGCAAGATGATTTCAGAAAAAAACTAGAAATATCTGTAATAACAAATGCAGAATAAAATAAGCAGAACTTAGAGAACATGGTACATATTAATAGCAAGCAATAAAAAATATTGTACAACAACTATCTGTGAAAACTTGGCTACTCTCAGCAATGCAATGATCTGGGACAATTATGATGAGGAATGCTTTCCACCTCCAGAGAAAGAATTATTGGAGTCAGCTTTCACATTAGTGTATTCATGGTTTTATTTCAGGGTTTTGTTTACGTAAGAGTGTATTTTTACAACAGTGATCAATATGGAAATGTGTTTTGCCTGACAATTAAAAATAATTTTTTTTAAATGTTCATTTTTTCCCCTCTGAAAGATTATACAGTTTTGCTGAGTCGGTTATTCTTGGTTATAATCTTAGCTCCTTTGTCTTCTGGAGTATCATATTTCAAGCTCATTGCTTCTTTGATATGAAAGTTATAAATCTTGTGTAATATTGACCATGGCTCTGTGATATTTGAATGCCTCCTTTCTGGCTGCTTGAAGAATTTTCTTTTTGACTTCAGAGATCTGGAATTTGGCTTTAATATTCCTAAGAGTTTTCATTTTGGAATCTCTTTAAGGATTCTTTTAGATTCTATTTTATTCCCTTGATTTAAAATATCAGAGTAATTTTCCTTGATAATTTCTTGAAAAAAAGATGTCTAAGCTCTTTCTTTGATCATAACTTTGAAGTATTCCAATAATTCTAAAATTATCTCTTCTCATTCCATGTTACAAGTCAGTTGTTTTTTCTGATGGGATATTTTATATTCTTTTCATTCTTTTGACTTTTTTATTATTTCTTTTTTTAAAAATTAATTCATTTGTTGGTTATATTAAAATTCACAGGCATTTCCCTCCTTCCTTTCCCTCAATAGAGAAGGCATCATTTGACTATATACATATATAAATATACATATATATTTCTATATGTGTGTTTGGGGGTATATATAAAATTATGTCTTTGATGTTTCTGTTTACCAGTCCTTTGTCTGGATGAACATTCATAAGTTATTCTTCAAACATCATTTCTATACCTGTCTTGGTTCTATGCATTTTGCCTTGTCTAATTTCATATAGATCTTAACATAATTTGTTGAAATTAGCCTGTTCATCATTTCTTATGGCATAGTAGTATTTCATCACAATCATATGCCACAACTTTTTTCAGCCATTCACTAATTGATAGGCATCCCTTCAATTTCTAGTTCTTTTTTAGTTTCCATTTGTCCAATTCTAATTTTTAAGAATGAATTTTCTTTGGTGAAGTTTTGTACTTTCTTTTCCATTTGACCTATTCTGTTTTTAAAAGGAATTCTTTAAAAAAAACAACCCTATCTTTCATTTTAGAATTGATAGTAAATATCAGTTTCAAGGCAGAAAAATGTTAAGGGCTAGACAACTGGGGTTAAATGACTTGCCCAGGGTCACCTATATAAGAAGTATCTGATGCCAGATTGACTCCAGAACCTATTTCCAGGCTTGACTCTTTATCACCTGAACCATCTAGCTGCTTCTAGCTATGCCTTATATATCTTATATGTATCTAATTATTTACAAAGGAGTTCTTTTCTTCAATGAAATTTTTGTGCTTCTTTTGTGTCAGTTCTGTTTTTTTTTTTTTGGTATTATTTTTCTTTAATATGTATTGTGCTCCTTTTACCAAGCTATTTCTTTTCATATTTTTCTTGCTTCACTCTCATTTCTTTTCCCAATTTTCCCTCTACTACTCATTCCTTAACGTTCCCAGATTTCTTTTTGGACTTGTATCAAATTCACATTTTTTTCTTTGAGCTATTGTTTGCACATTTTGATCATTTTCTGAGTTTGTATCTTGATGTTTCCTACTATTATAGTAGCTTTTTATGCTCAAGTTCTGTTCTGTTTGTTTGCTCATTTTAGAAAAAGCCTATTTCTTGACTTGGAACTTTATATTAAAGTTGGACTCTGCTTTTTCATGCTGCTTTTTTCGGAACTAGTTCTGTGAGTTTTTGGTGCTTCTAAGGTGGTGTGATCCAGGGATAGGTATGGTTACTGCTCTTCTAATCTACTCTCTGGTCTTTACCCAAGAAAGTCCCTGATTCCCTGCAATCCCAAGCACTAATGCTCCTCTTTGCCTTAGAATCAAGGTCTCACCTCTATTGTGATTGACCACCAGTGCTGCTTTCATCTGGAACTGCAATCCAGAACTACATATGGTCAACAGACTTGCCAATTAGTGCCAGCTATACCCAATTCTGGCAAAGGATCCCTTTTAATCTCTGAGGAGTTGTCTGACTCCCTTGCTGAGAGCTTCCAAAGTTGTTGCTGCTCCTCCTGTATGTGCTCCTGACAGACCTCTGTCCAGGTGTCACAGAGCTCTCCTGCTAACTTCCTAAATTTCCTTGGGAAAGAAGGGTCTCACCCTAAACTTTTGTTGTCTCTCTATTGCTCCAAAATTTGGTTTGAGGTATTATTTTAAAGTTGGAGTAGAATGTTGACAGAGTTCAACTGAATTGCTGCCCCTAATGTGCTATTTTGGTTCTTCCCACTCATTCTCTTAATAATAGTAAACAGAGAGTGGTCAAACAAAATTATCATTGACTTTTTATCCTTTCAGAAATCTTACATAACTTTTATATCTGCAAAGAAGAAACCTGACTGGAGGAAAGCCTTAAAGATAGCATTTTATTTTACTGAATCAGGTGCTTTCTTATACTCAATACCTAAGAAGCACAGTAGGAACTTGTATATCTTTCAGAGAATTTTGGGACTGTTAAATATGTAGTATACTCTAACATATCACTTACTAACAGCCTCTCTACTCCTTCTAATACCCTCATTAAGGGTGCCCTTGATATATGCATAGATTTTAGATAAATGGAAAAGTTTGCATAAGGTTCAGTACTTATCAATATTCTCTTGCCTTCATTTTTTATATCAATAGTAGTCTGTTCCCTAACCCACCTCTTGCAACACCTCTGGAACCTTTTCTTTATTCAGATAGCTTGAGACTCATTCATAAACTCCCTCAAAACTGTTGTTTAAATATTAGTAGGAAATAGCTACTTACCAAAGTCAGAATCAGCTTTATCCAGTGAGTTTATTGGTTGCTTATAGCTTAAGTAAAAACAAAAACACAAAAAAACACACAAAAAAAAACACCAAAGCGGGGGAGGGGGGAGAATAAAAAGAGGAGACCATTTATTCATTTGAAAAATGAGAATTATCTAAAAGTAAAGACATTGATTGTGATTAACATCATCCATCATCACAATGAGGAGGCCAAAAGAGTCCAGAAAAATGCCCCAGCCTGTAAAAGCTTCTTCTCCTTGTAAAGTTAAAGGACATAGCAGCCAAGTACAGAAGTATTTGTAAAACGCTGTCCAAGAAGATGAAAAATCACTACCTATAGCACCTCATAAAACAATTAAAATCAGCATAGAAGAAGATAAGAATACAGAAAGCTTGATCATCTAGAGAACATTCATAGATGAAATTGGTAAGAAGATAAATACGTATGAATTGGAAGATTTGTCAGCATTTCTATAGCAATTTATTCTCATCACTGATGACAGTAGAACCACTATATTTGGGCTCTAATACCTCAATTCCAGAATGTGTTATATAAGGATGTGTCAAAGTCACTTAAGATTAAGTTAGGCAAAGTGCTGGCTTGGACCAAATACATAGAGAAGAAATTTGTGCTAGATGTCACCCAGTCTTAAAGGTGTTCAATTAAACAACTAATGAGCATTTATTAAATATTTACTATGTACTGTGCACTATTCTAGGTTCCTAGACATACAAAGACAAGAATATAAGATCCACTCTTAAAGAAGTTATATCCTACCAGGGAAAACTACATATACATATATAAGTACATACTAAATAAATGCAAAAAAACTACAATGAAATAGCTGTATTTAATTTTGAGGTTGATTTGCAAGATACTGTATTTTAGATAGGAAAAATCATAAGCATTATTAATTCATACAACCCCCAGAAAAATACAATTGAGAATAATTCAGTATTTATATACTTAGTTCTTATCTATATATTCTTTTAAAAATATTTCCAGATTACATGTTGATAAAATTGCTAATATTTTTCTGACATTTTACAATTTATCTTCTTTCCCTCCATCCCCATGAGAAAGCAGACAGTAAGACATAGGTTGTACATATATTATCATGAAACATCATTTCCTGTTTGTCATATTGTGAAATAAGACACATATTGCTTACACTAGAGGAAATTCATGGAGGAAATAAAGTGGAGAATAGCATGTATTTATTTGTATTTGGATTCTGTCTGTTCCTTCTATGGTAGTAAATACTTTGTTGTTTTTGTTGTTTTTTCATTATGAGTCTCTTGGTGTTGTTCTGGATCTTTGTCTTGTTGGTAAAAGTTGAGTCATTTGTAGTTGATCATCATACTTTATTGCTGTTACTGTGCAAAATGCTCTCCTGGTTCTGCTCCTTTCATATAAATTTCATAATTTCATATAAAGATTTCCAGGGTTTTCTTGTAATCATCTTGTTTGTCATTTCTTATTGCACAATAATATTTCATTACAATTATGTACCACAACTCGTTTATCTAGTCCCCAATTTATGGACATCCCTTCAGTTTCCATTTCTTTGCCTCATCAACAACACCAAAAAAGCTGCTACAAATAGTTTAGAACATATAGTCTCTTTTCGCTTTTCCTTTTTCTTTGATTATCTTAAGAAGTAAACCCAATAGTGGTATTATTATCATCTCAATATATTATTTTAAAAAATTTAAACTCTTACCTTCTGTCTTAGAATCAATACTGTATATTGGTTCTAAGACAGAAGAGTGGTAAGGGCTAGGCAATGGAGGTTAAATGCCTTGTCCAGAGTCACACATCTAAGAAAAATCTGAGGCCAAATCTGAACCTAGGACCTCCCATCTCTAGGCCTGGCTTTCTATCTACTGATCCACCTAACTTCCCCCATCTCTAAATATTCTTCTTTATTTTTTTAAACTCTAACCTCCCATCTTAGAATCAATATTATGTACTAGTTCTAAAGCAGAACAGTGGTAAGGCCTAGGCAACTGAAGTTAAGTGACTTGCCCAGGGTCAACCATAGCTAAGAAGTATGTGAGGCTAGATTTGAACTGAGGATTCCCATCTCTGCACCTGGCTCTTAATTTACTGAGCCACCTTAGCTATCCTCATCTCTATATATTCTTTTTTTTAAAAGCCTTACCTTCCATCTTGGAGTCAATACTGTGTATTGGATCCAAGGCAGAAGAGTGGTAAAGGTTAGGCAATGGGAGTTATGTGACTTGCCCAGGGTCACACAGCTAGGAAGTGTCTGAAGTCAGATTTGAACCTAGAACCTCCCTTCTCTAGGCCTGACTCTCAATCCACTGAACCATCCAGCATATATTTAATAGTTAAAACACAGTAGATAAAAATTATTCAGTGTAACAGAATAGTATTGATCAGATTAATACATGAACTTAATATCAACCAAATCAAATCTTAAAGCAAATCATCAGTAAAATACAATAAAATACAGAGACCTTTATAAAACAATAGAGTCTGAAAAGGTTTAAATTTTTTCACTTACAATCTCTTTAAGGTTCATTTCTCTATCCATTCAGATTACTTTTGTTAGAACTGTGGTATTTCCCATAGAGGGGGAGAACATGGGTTTGAGGAATCTCAAACTAGATGAATCCTAGAGACTAGGCAGACTCAAATGGCAAAGGGTTGTAGGGAAATGAATTTCTCCCCTGAATCTCAAGCAAAATAAGTGAAAGGATCAGGGCACTCATGAAAAAAACATCCTAAAGCTGGAAGCTGTTTGAAATAGGTAATGCATTGCTCTTTCATAGAGTATACCATGGTTGCAATTTACTTCCTGTTTGGAAGATATACTTCCTACTTCCCTTCCCCTTCCCCTCTGAGGTAAAATGCTTGTTTCCCCAGCCATGTGGAGAGGGAGTTAGGACGCTAATTGTTGCCTAAGGAAAACACACCCCAGGTTTTTACCAGTTGCCTGGAGATCGGCTCCAAGTTTGTGAATTCTGAAGATACAATGGCAGCTATCAGCAGTCTGGGACCAGGCTGGAGCTGGGGCTGGAGCTGGGGTGGGGCTGGGGCTGGAGGATGAGCGATTGGGATCAAGAAGATCAGAAACCAATGGCTGGAACAATCCAGGAGGCTGGAGCAGGCAGCAGGAGCAAGAGTAGAAGCAAGCCACTAGGATTTAGCAGCCAGAGCAAGCAGAATCAGGAGCATTAATACCAGAGGCAGCAGCAAAGAACTGAGGAACATGGACTCAAGCAGATGGGCGAAAGAAGTGGTTTATCTCTTCTCAACCAAGAGTCCCTCAGCTAAAAATATCCTAGCCAGTAGGGAGAGTGACCAGGCAAAAAGTATGGAAAGAAAAAGGCAGCAGCTCCAAAGAGAGTTTGAAGTTCACGAGGGTGGGTGGAGTGTATGAAAAGCCTTGGCAGGAGAAACGTGGCTTACAAAAAAATTATCTAGGCTATCTTAAAAAATTGAGAGGCTCTTCTCCAACTAGTGGTTGCCATAAATGTAAAAGTTAAATTTTAATCTCAATCATAAAAATATTATATTTTAAGGGATCTATTAACGATCATTAGAAATCAAGGAATAAAGAGGATACAAAATAAAGACCACATGCCCATGGCTGATCAGTCAGTTCAAAAGCCACTACCAAGCTCAGGATAGGAAGTAAAGAGGCAGGACCCACCATGTCCCCACCTAATATCCCCTGTCTACAGGAAGTACATAATGACAGGAAATCGATGGGCTCCAGGAAAATGTAGTTCTTTTTTAGGGTAATGGATTTTCAATTATATAGCCCTTACTAATTATTATTTTTATTGCATTGTGATCGGAAAAGGTTGCATTTGTTATTTCTGTTCTTTTGCACTTGTTTGCCATGTTTTTATGCCCTAGTACATGGTCAGTCTTTGTTAATGTACCATGTACTGCTGAAAAGAAGGTGTATTCTTTTTTGTCCCTATTTATTTTTCTTCATATATATAGTAACTCCAATTTTTCTAAGACTTCATTCATATCTCTTATCTCTTTCTTATTTATTTTTGTTTGATTTATGTAGATCTGATAGAAGAAGGTATAGTTTTACTATCTATTTCCTCCTTCCTTAAGCTCCAATAGTTTCTCTTTTAAAATTTTGGATGCTATACCATTTGGAGCATTCATGTTGAGTACTGCTATTTCCTCATTGTCTATACTGCCTTTTATCAGAATGTAATTACCTTCCCTATTTCTTTTCATCAGATCTATTTTTTACTTTGGCTTTGTCAGATATCATGATTGCAACTCCTGCCTTCTTTTTCTCAGTTGATGCCCAATAGATTTTGCTCAAGCCTTTACCCTGTGTCTATCTGCCTCATGTATGTTTCTTGTACACAATATGGTAGGGTTTTGGTTTCTAATCCACTCTGCTATTTGCTTCCATTTTTTGGCAAATTCATCCCATTCACATTCAGAGTTATGATAACCACCTGTGTATTCCCCCTAATTTTGATTTCCTTTCCTAGTCCTGCCGTTTCTTCTTTCAGTATTTCCTTCTACACCAGCGTTTTGCTTTTAATCTGTCCCCCTAATTCCTCCTCTTATTTACTTCCCTTCCCACCCCTCCCTTCTTATTCCCCTCTTATTTTTCTTTAGGGTATTTTAAATTCCCTCCCCCAACTCTTTCCCTACCTTTTGGTACTCCCCATCCCACTCCCCCCCCCCCTTGGTTTTTCCCTCTCAACTTCCCTTGTGACCTATTTCCATTTTTTTGTAAAGTTTAGATGTGTTTGCCTATTTGTTGACCTCTGCTGTCTCCTCTGTATTCTTCTGTTTTTCTCCAGAGAAGTTATCCACAGTCAGAGTGATTTTCTTCTTATTACTTTTTTTGTTGGTAGTTGTAGATTGTAGTTCTTGGGTGGTGGTGCCCATTTCTATGTTATTTTTTTCTTTCCTTCCCAGCCAGCAGTCTGAGTGAGGAGGGCAGGCAGGTCTTTGTGTATGGAACTAAGAGTGTTTTCCCCCCTGAAGCTATTTTTCTGTCTCTGCAGTGTCTACTGTGGGCTGCCCCTCTCTGCCCTATCTCTGCACCCAATCTCCATGTTCCTCAGCCTCCTAGGATCCCAAATCTCACTGCTCTCAGGGATAAGTCTGTGGTGTCCTTAGTCAGCCACCTGAGAACCTTGAGATTGAGATTGCCCTGCACTCACTCTGAATCTGGCACTGTACGTGGAGTGGGGGAGGAGTGATCAGCTCGCACTTTGATAGGAATCATTTTACTCCCTTATATCGTGCAAATGCCCAAACCTTGCCTACATTCCAGGTTGCATCCTACAGTAGAGCCCCTTCACTTATCTGATTTTGATTTTTGTCCTTTTGAGGCACTTTATATATCAGTTGGTAGTGAGGAGAAGAAGACCCTTGCTTCTACTCTGAGGCTATCTTAGCCTGGAAGTTCCCCTGACCGTTTTAAAAATGACAATATTCACCCTATGATTCTGGAGAACTGACAGTTATGAAACACTGGGAGTTGAGAATAATCAATATTACAAGTGACCCAAAAGGAAAAAGTAGATGTATTCAGGCTAAGTACATACCACAATGGTTTGTATAGTAGAAGTGGCATTAAAATGGATGCTTTTGATAATATGAAATTGAAAAGTTTTTGCATAAATAAAACCAATACATCTAGGAAAAAAATAGAAATTATCAATTGAAGAAAATCTTTGCATCACATATCTTCAATAAGGGTCTAATATCTAAGATATATAAAGAATTAACACAAACATAAATGACAAAGAGGCATTCCCCAAATAAATGAGTCATCAGAGGATTTGAAGAAAAAATTCACAAAAGATGAATTACAAATTATTAAAATCATATGGAAGATTGCTTTGAATTGCTAGCACTAAGAGAAATATAAAATGAAAGTACTTGGAAATTTTAACTAATACCCCAAATGTATGATAAAAGGTACAAATAACTAATGCTGGATTGCAGAAAACCAAGCACACTAATACACTGTTGGGAGAATTGTAAATTAGTCTACTCATTCTCAAAAACTTTCAATTATTGGGGAAAAAAAGAAACTAAAATGCCTATACATTTTAACCTGGAGGTATCACTAGTTGGTATAGACCCCCAAAGAGATAAAAGACAGAATCAAAGACACTATTTATACAAAAAATATTCAGAGTACTACTTTTAATGGTAGCAAAGAACTGGAAAGAAATTAAATATTCATCAAATGGGTAATAACTAAATGAATTGTGGCACATAAATGTTAGAGGTTACTAATATGACATAAAAAATGAAGATGGAGAATTCAAAGGAACATGAAAAAACCATAAAGGTTGCTATACAATTGTAATTAACACAGAAGTAATTTATATTGCTGTAGTCATTGCATATGTTGGTTTTTTTCTTATTCCAGTTCATTCTGCATTAGTTCTGAACTGTTCTGAACTATTCTGAATGGATACAGAATGAAGTAAGTAGAACCAGAAAAATAACAAACACAAGTATTAGAATAGTGCAAATAATATTAAAGCAAAACTTAACATTGTAATTGAAACTTTTAGGTTTAACTGTGAAGGAGGGTTGAAAAAAACATTTCCTTCTCTTCACTGTAGAGGTGAGGAACTATGGATGTGAAATATTGCATAAGTTATTAGTCTAAGTGTTGGCAATTTTTTTTAAAAAACAGTCTTTTTCCTCTTTAAATCTTTATTATAATTATTGATGGCTCCCTGAGTAGAGAAATGAGCAGGGCCATGTTTGGAAATGAGCATGATATTAAAACAAAAGGCATTAGTAAACAATTCTTTTTTAAAAAAAGAAAGGACATAGACAAGAATATAGACTGGGAGAGGAAGTAAGTGTGGTTATGTAGACATTGTCTACAAAGATCCACTTAAATTCTTTAATCATTTTTGTACCTCAACAATCTGTACCAGACTCTACAATCTTGGAGAGTTTTTTTTTTTTTTTAATCTTCCATCACACAGCACAATCACTTGAAGAGAGTAGCCTATCATGGGGCAGTTGGTGGCTTGGTGGGTAGAGAGCAAGATCTGAATCAAGAAGACTCATCTTTCTGAGTTCAAATTTGACCTCAGATACCAGCTGGGTGATACTGGGCAACCTAACCCTATTTGCCTCAGTTTCCTCATCTATAAAATGAGCTGGAGAAGGAAATGGCAAGCCACACAAGAAAATCCCAAATAGATTCGTGGAGAGTTGGGCAGAACAGAAACAACTGAACAATAACAACAATGTCCTTCATTACCTGACCTCAATCTATCTTTCTAGTCTCATTAAATATTACTCCCTCTCCCACACACTGAAATCCAACCAAACTGACTTTGTCTTTGTTTCTTATAAATGACATTTCATTTTCCCTTTGCACTGCCCTACCCACATGCCAGGAATGCATTCATTCTTTACCTTGGCCTCATTAAGTCCTATCTTTCTTTAAAATGTAATTCAAGTACCATCTTCTGAGTGAAACTTTGTTTGATTTCCCCATCTACTAATGCTTTCCCTCCCAAACTACTTAGAATATATTTGTCTTTGTTCGCTTTATATTTATTATTTAGATCCTATATATACATATATGCATATATGTATACACACACTTGTTTTCTCTCTCATTAAAGTGTAAGCTCTTTTTGAACAGAGGTTGTTTCATTCTCTGTACTTGAACAGACAGAACATAGCACAATGTTGTTAAAAAAAAATGCTTGTTAATTGATTGATAGTTGCGTCATAAAATGTTTGATAAAATGGACATAATAGAATGGAAATGAATTTAATTTTTCCTTAAACTAATAGTTTATTTAATAGTTGGCCTCAAAATAATGCAGATTGAATGGGAAAGAGTGATAACCTAAGCCTGTGCATAGACTTATTAGATTAAGGCTAAATGTTGTATTTTTAAGAGCCATCTTGATGTACTGAGATCCCTGGAGAGGGACAGTTAAGTAAAGAAGCCATTAGTATGAGAGCAAAGGTAGCCTCTCAGGGGCAGTTTATAGACTTCCTTATCACCGAAGAACATTAGCTGGGCCAAAAATACTGTAAAAGCCTGTACTTGTTTATAGCTATGCACCTGTGCTTACTTTTACAGGAATTGTAGAAACAAAAAGTAAGGCTAGGTCTCAATGATTGCATGGATAGAGCCTTTGTAAGTCTATGCAAAGTTGGGTTTCCTGGCTTTTTTTTTAATATGATTCATACATTACAGTTTCATTATAATGCATCTAGATAATCCTCCAATGAACATTTACAAGCACACTCAAAGCATTTTCTATTACAAAGAGCATTGTCACAAAACTAATGGAAATGCTTCATTTAAAGACAGGCAAAGAGGTTCCATGTTTATACGATTCCATGTTGCCTCTCCACTCCTCAAATTTGGAGGATTTCTGCAGCTTTGAAAAATAGAAACTAAAGATGTGTAGATAGGCACAAAATATTTAAATTGCCTCAGTAAGGCCATTAGAGGAAAATTGGGAACAATATTTTGATTGATTCAGCACAACAAACAAATTGCACTGATAGTCTTCTAAATTGCTACTATCATGATCTTTAGCAATTGTATAGTGTAAATCATTAGTCAATCAAGCACTCGATATACTGGGTGAGCTATGAGAGAAATAGCCTAGCGATGATAATTAGGTGAAAGCAGTATCATTGCATGAAAATGAATACTGCACTTTGAGCAATTCTGCTGTTATGGATTGCTGTCGGGGTTCCAGGGGTATGGAACCAAGAAAATTTATCTCATTCAATTAAGATTTACTACAAATTGCTGATATGCACTCCAGTGCCAGGTAGGTTGTGACATGTGAGAATATGGAATCTCATTTTCTTAATTGGGGCACTTTGTTGTAGTTGTCCCTTTATGTTTTAGTTGCTGATATAAATGAGCAGAAACTCTGGTTCTAATTTCTAACTTTTGCTAGCCTATCACAAAATCTCTTATTGCAGTTGCCAAGGAATAATGAGGTTCAGTAAATCTAAGTAGAAAGAGACACAAACTAGCAGTTAAGAGGTGGTGACTTTGTATATGTTTGATGACTTAACTCCACCAAAAAAAAAAAGAAAAGAAAAAATTGTATCCATGGCACACTTTAAAGTTTAATTTGCATTAACATTTTCACCATTAGTTTTTCTAGTTTATACATTCAGCAAAACAATAAATTAAGCCCTCATTTTTTAGCATTTGCTGATTTTTCAAAGTATTAATGCTCATACTAAAAATTTAATAAATGACCCTATCTACTCTGTTCCATGGAGCAGTTAGATAGCAGAGTGGATTTCTATCCCTGGATTTGAAATGAGGAAGACTTCAAATCCTGCCTGTGTCTGACACAAACTAGGTGTGTGACCCTGGGCAAGTCACTGAACTTTGCCCCCGTTTCCTTAAGAGTAAAATTATTTGGAGAAGGAAATGGCAAATCTCCTAGTGCCTTTGCCAAGAAAACCCCAGATAGAATCACAAAGAAGAGTTGGACACGACTGAACAACAGCAACTGTGTTCATGCAGGCTCCAGTATAGCCTTACAGTTTGATTACTCAGATTCTAGACTTGCCTCTGATGCTCATTCATTGTATGAGATCGTAAAAATCTTTATTCTCCAGACTGCTATCCCCCCTTACCAGCAACCTTGCCTATGTGGAGGTATCTCTAACCTTTGGGGACTGATTGGTCAGTCCTTGACTGATTGTCTTTTTATGAGGAGCTCTAACCAAGTTCACTCATTCTCTGCATGCTGGACCTCCTCCCCAGGTACTTTATCCAACTCCCCCTGTGGTTACCCTCTTCCCCACTACCTGCTTCTTGCTTCCAGATCACCTTTTAGGTTTTTTTCTTTCTCTATTTAAAAATAATCTCTGATAAAAAAAAAGGGATTACTTTGTTTTATTGTGTTTATATATAAAATGCTTAGCAAGCACCCATAGTAAATGCTTAATAAATGCTTTATCTTTATCACTATCTGTCTATCTGTCTGTCTCAGCCTCAAGTTCCTTGTTTGCAAAGTGTAGGAGGATGGACTAGGTTGATATCTGCCTTCTTACGGTCATTCATTCATTCATGTATTCATTCAAAATATTTAATACGCTCCCTTTGTTGTTAGTCTGAAGGAAAAGAACTTTGTTTTTTCTAGTCTAGCCTTTCTTTGTCCAATAAGTTATCTATTCCTAACTATGATCTCTCCTGCTTAATATTTTGCCCCTTCTCTGGAATACCTCACATTTATTAACTTTTATAATTGGAAAATAACAACAATAATGACTATCATTTATAAAATACTTCACATATGTTATCTCATTTGACACTGAAACTTGGAACATTCCAGACTAGAACCTAGCTTATTGGTGTCTCCATGCCAGTGACTTTATGGGTGAGAGACCAATTGGACCTGCCTCCTTTCTTCCCTGAAAAACACGAGATGTTCTGCTCTTGAGATTGTCATGAGTGAAGCTACTGGGGTTAGCTGTTTTAAAGGCATAGAAGTCCTAGCCCAGACCCCAAACTCTTAGACTATTGTAGACTCTTTTTCTCCTATGACTTGAAGACTATCATGCCTGAGGCTCCTGAGTGTTATCTCTGGTAAGTATTTTGAGAGCAGAGGCTATTTTAATTTTTATCCTCATATCTCCTGCACCTAACATAGTTCCTTATGTAAACCTTAAAATTTCTTAGACTTATGACTGTTGGAAATTTCCCCATTGGGAAATCTCATACTGGAAAAAATTTCCTACTGATAGTAAGAACTCTATTGGAATGTGAACCCCCTTGGCATGGGAGGATCCTTCTTCTCCCTACCTAAGACTACTTTAGGACAGAAACTTTTTGCTAAACAATGGAAAGGGCTTTGACCTATGCTTAAGCATAGAACAGGAAGTTCTTTGAGTCATGATTGATTTTAGAATTGATACAATAGAGATACTTGGAATGACAGAACCAGGTCTTGAAACTACAATCTCCACCCTACTCAGAGTAAAAGGATTTAGGAAGGGCTGCAGCAAGGATCAAGATTTAATTATTTGAGAATATGACCTTCAACAGACATGTGCAAAGGGGCAGACCTTTGGGCAGTCCTGGGTTAAGCTAGAGCCACCATTGGCACAGGGAAGACATGGACAGTGATTGGTAGATGTGAGAACTGAGGGAAGGGAACTTAGATGGTTTCCTTAAAGATAGCGGGGTCTGAGGACTGGAGGGTTTTTGAGAGGTTTTGCTCTGAGAGGTTGTGCTCTGAGAAGTTTTGCTCTGGAGGAGTCTGAGAGGAGAGAGGTCCTGGAGGGAGAGCTCCTGGAGAGGTCTGAGAGGAGGGCTTGCTCTGAAGGAGGCTGGAGGTGGAGGCCCCTGAGAATGTTTCTCCATTTTGGTCAAGTGAGTGATAGGGACTGATCTCTTTTCTTTGCCTCAGCTATCTAAGGGCTTGGGCCTTTGGCCCAGCCTAAGGAGAGGGGGTATTTAAGTCCTATTCCCTTCTCTCCCCTTTCTCTCCCCTTTCTCTCTCTCTCTTCTCTCTCTCTCTCTCTCTCTCTCTCTCTCTCTCTCTCTCTCTCTCTCTCTCTCTCTCTAATACCTTTCTTCCTCCTGTTTGTAATTAAAAACTCCATAAAAGGTTGACTGCTGACTTGAGTTTTCATTTAGGAATTACATAGCTGAATTCCTTGGTGACCTTAAATTAATATATATCAGTCTTTTAAAGTGATTTCCTTGTCACACTTACCCCTAAAAAGTACTTAATAAAAACATTTTGATTAATTGAATTATTAAATTATAATATTTCCTTCCTAATACTGCTTTGGAGGTGTGATTTCCAGTCCCAAAGTAAAGGATTTGATAGGCTGACCTAGTATGGATATGGTATTCTTGGCCCCAGATTGAGAGGTTCGCTGTGGATTGCCCTAGTAGTCATCCCTTACTGTTCCTGCCCTGGCCAGACTTGACTCTCTCCAGGTAGGTCATGTGGCTTTCCCTTAAAAATATGAATAAAGAGGCCTTTTGCTTCCAATGTTTATTTGCTCATCTAATTCATCCAAGTCATTTTAGTTCCTGTTCTGTTCCTACCTTTTCAATCTTTTTACATTTCAACTCCCTCTATAATTCAGTGATACCAGCCTTCTGTTCCCTGAATCTGACATTCTCTCTCCAGTTCTGTGCCTTTTCACTGGTTCTCCTTCATACCTGAATATTCTCCCTTCTTTTTTTTTCCATTTGAATTAGTTTATTTAGTCCATTTAGAACATTATTCCTTGGTTACAATAATCACATTATTTCCCTCCCTCCCCTCCACCCCTTCTTACAGCCCACATGCAATTTCATTGGGTATTACTTGTGTCCTTGATCAGATCCTATTTCAATGATGTTGTTTACACTAGGATGTTCATTTAGAGTCTACATCCCCAACTATATCCCTTCGACCCATGTAATTGAGCAGTTGTTTTCCTTCTGTGTTTCTGCTCCCACAGTTCTTCCTCTGGATGTGGATAGTGTTCTTTCTCATAAGTCCCTCAGAGTTATTCAGGGTCACTGCATTCATTGCCTCTAATAGAGAAGTCCATGACATTCGATTGCACCACAGTGTATCAGTCTCTGTGTACAATGTTCTCCTGGTTCTGCTCCTTTCACTCTGCATCACTTCCTGGAGGTTGTTCCAGTCCCCATGGAATTCCTCCACTTCTCCCTTCTCATTCCTACCTCCTACTTTCCTTTTGCACCTTCTTCCAGAAATCTTTCCGAGGCCCCCAAATCACCTTCCCTCTGAGATCATCTCCAATTTGCCCTGTATATATCTAAGTTGATTTTTTTGTTTGCTTTTTGTTTGCATGTCATCTGCTCATTTAGAATATGTTCTCCTTAAGGGTAAGGACTGTATAGGCACTGCTTAGCACAGTGCCCCTCACATGGTACTTAATAAATAAATACTTACTGACTAATTTACTATTCGTAAAGCAAATAAGAGGGGCAGGAAACCATTTTTGTAGATATACAGAATACAATTTTTGGTAGAAGGGCATAAGAAGAGAACAAAATATTATGAAATCAAGAAAAGTCTTGAGATCAAGAGAGATCACTTCCAATTAGGGGCATCATGGAAGGCTCACTGAGGAAGTGACATTTGAATTGGGCCTTGGCATAAGGGTAAGATGTCAATAGACAAGTGGAGAGAAGAGAAGCTACTTTAGCAGGAGGAAACAGTATAATTAAACATGTGGAGGTTTAAGGACCTACAAGCTACAAGTCTTAGGCTAGACTCCGAACTCATAGGCCAGTGTAGACTCTCTTCCTTCCATGACTTAAAGACTTAAACTATGCCTGAGGCTCCCAAGTGTTATCTCTGGTAAGAGGGGATAGATTCATGGTATGGCAAATAATTCAATATAGCAGTAGCAAAGAAAATATAATGTGAGGTAGTATGAGAATGAAATTTGAAGAGGCCATTTATTGAATGAAAAGATAAGGCCAAAGAAGAGAGAAAGAGAGAAAGGGAGAGAGAGGAGAGAGAGAGAGAGAGAGAGAGAGAGAGAGAGAGAGAGAGAGAGAGAGAGAGAGAGAAAGGTTGAACAGTGCAATGACATAATCAGAACAGTGCATTAAGTAAATATAAGTAAATTAATATGGTAGTTTCAAGAAATCCATAAAAACTGAGTATTCCTTGAGTGGTGGAAATATACTTGCAGGGTACTCCTTATGACTCTTGGCAGAATCTAAGAAAAATAAATGAACATACAGAAGCTACAGAAACCAGATATACTTACAAATGTAAATCAAAATAGTGTGTGTTTGTAGTTAGAGCATTTTCAAGTAAATTGATTAAAATGCAGTTTCTACCTTTCAAAGAGTTTTATTAAACATTATTTCAGAGCTTTTTTTTTCAGTCAGGGTCCATCCAACAACACAACATCTAGATACCTAGAAAAAGATGCCAGTGTACATTTTATCTACATGTCACCAGTCTATATAGTTCCAAAACCAAGGAGGTATAGAAAAAGACTCATAATGTGAACAAAATAAGAGATGTCCCTTGGTCAATGAGAGAAGCAATTCAGGTCAATTTTCTAGCAGATAATTTGAGCATATTCTCATTTAAAAAAAAAAAGCTGATTGATTGATGCTCAGCAGGACTCTAAATAATGTCAGTGCCATTCTGTTGGGATGAGCATCAGGGATAGTTGCAAAATCGAATCTTCTAACACAATCAATGGCCGTCACTTATCTTCCAAAGACTCATCTGGCTAATCAGATCCCCTCATTTTTCTCTATTCTGACTTGGAACCATGATTCTTATTAGCTGGCACTAAAGCACAAAACTTTCCTTCCACCCACTTTCCATACAATTAGCATCAAAGAGAAATAAGTGACTCATAGTCACAGATAAAAAATTAGCCAATTACAGACCGAAACTGGGACAAACAATTGTGTCGATATAATTGACTGGGACATGAAATAAGACCCATAAAAATGAAGACAATTTGCAGCAACCTGGGGCTTCTGGTCACTTTAGAATCTCACACTTCACCAACTCTGTCACCCTTTCACAGAAGGCCTGGACAAATAAATTACCGTAATTGAAACATATCTACAAATAGTATGCCTTCTATGACTCAGCACCAAAATTTCCAGAAGTAGATGATGATCTATGGGTATAACTTTGTCTTCACTACAAACCTTGATTCATATACATATACCTTCCCAGAAAAAAGCTGTTGGCATATACTTTTTTAAAAATAACCTGGTATATTTTTTGAAAGGAAAAAAGTCAACATTTTAAATATTGAATACTAAAATGAGTGGAGCCAGTGTCATCAGTCAAGAGTGAATTGCTTAGCTCATACATTGCCTTTAAATAGTGAATTAACCAGACTATGGCCATTCCACCATCAATCAAGTGATCGATTAACAAGCATATCTTTGGGATTTTGGTTTTTATTTTTAAAATTTTGCTATTATCTTTTGTTTTTATGCTACTGTCTTTCCTGAATCGATCGCTTGGTATTGCTCTGCCCATTCCTTGTAATGAAATAATAATTATAATTATAAAAAATATTTTTAAAGTGCCCACTACATGCTAGGCACTGTGCTAACATTTAACAAGTATTGCCTTTTTTGAGAGAAACAAAACTGAAATAGTTACTACTCTCAGGGAGTTTATAATCTATGCTGGGGTTGATATATGTTTATATAAGCAAATAGAAAAGGGAAACAAGATAATTGGGGAGAAGGTTCATTAACAGCTTGTGGGAATTAGAAAAGGAAAGCCTCATATAGAAATTAGTTATGGAATTTTCAAATAAATCTTCATGCAGACTGCTGATGGTGCTGGGAGGATTATCCGTGAGGAGACTGACCATGGCAAACCAAACTCTGGGCTTCTATTTTCCCATGGTATTCTTGTTCCAGCTGATTGGATGCAGTTTCCATTTTGACTTGGAGTTCTCAGATGGGGGATGCTCAATTCATTCCAATTCATGGTGATGTTATTATGGACTATAAAAGGAACTATCATTATTTATCTGGAGCTTGTGTCCTGGAGGAATAAGCAATAATCCTGATTTTCCTCTGTGACTGAATCACTCCCTGGTAGTAAGTTAGGTGCTTAGAGGGGCCTATTAACTATTTAAGGCCACTTAAGGTACCCTTTACCGCACTTCTGCAGCAATAATGCACTAATAGCCCTGCAGGGGAGTGGAGCTGGCCATCCCTCTGGGAGATGGGAAATTGCCACTTTGATATAGCCTCTAACTCAAAGACCACCTCTGACATTCTTCCTGCTCTGCATAAATCATTTGGGTGAAAGTAATAGATCACATTGATGTAGGTCTTTCCAGCTTTAAAAAAGACTTTGCTCAAGAAGACTCTATGAGGGCTTTGTGTTAATGAACATTGGTTTGTAGGCTAAGGAATCTAGAGGAGGTAGGTGCTCATATATCTCACTTTACAACTGAGGAAAGTGAAGAAGATAAAGGTTAAATGACTAGCCCAGGGACATACACCTAGTAAGTGTAAAGTATAAAGTATAAAGTGTAAAGTAAAGCTGAGAACAGCTTTAATATAAGATTATGGACAGTACCAGCAAAGTATCACTGTTGCTATTTTTGAGTTTGGCTTTCTTCTGAGCCCATAGGAGTCCTGACACAGACATTCTCTAAGGAGAGAATATCTCCAGCCTTATCCCCATTTTGAGTTAGGATTTTGAGACCCAGCACAACTAACAAGTCAATCGTAGAATTTAGAACTGGAAGGAATCTTAGAGATCACAGAAGAAACAGATATATTTTAGAGTTATATATTGGATTTTTAAATAAATTGCTCAGAATTGATGTTTCTGAATGTGTATTGTCCCATTTTAAGTAGTCATCTTGGAAAGCAGTACACTTATTCCAGTTGTGATGTTGTTGCTTAGAATGCTTTTGGTGCTGCCTTCTGCCTTTTGGAACTAGCTTCAGTGCCTATGGTACATTCTTTTGAATGTATTTAATTTTCTGTGTGTGTGCCATCCAGATTATTTTACTGTCCCCTCCAATATACATTTTTTGAGGGAAGGAATTGTTACATTTTTTGTCTTTGTTTCCCCAGAGATTAGCACAGTTCCTGGCTCACAGAATGTGCTTAATAAATGTTTGTTGAATGAATGGATGAATGGATGAAAGAATGAATGAATGTAGTCTGATAACTTCATTTTACTTTTTAAAAAAAGGCAATTTAGGATTCATAGAAATTGAGTGGCTTACCCACAATAAAAGTAGTCAGGAATCTGTACTCTTTCTCAGACTCCAAATCCAGGGGGTTGTCCATTACAACATGCTGCCCAGAAAGAAGATAGTATTTCTTCATTTTAATTTGATCAATTACTAATTATTACTGATTAAGTAATATTAATTACTTAATGCTTAATTGGTTGTTAATATATTATCATAATCAATATAATAATGTGTTATTAACTAATTATGTGCTAAGAATAGCTATCATCAATGTACTTTACGGTTTTTATTACGGTCTTCTGAGTGAAGTGGTGCACATATTATGGACTTCTCTTTGGAATGTGATGAATAGGTGAACCAGAGAGAAGAGATGAAGTCCAAGATCTCAAAGAAGATCTATGACAGAGCCCACCATGAAGGCTAGAACTTCAGACACCAAATCCTATGCGTATTCTGATTTCTCAGAATAAGCACTTCCATCTCTATGGTCTTGAGCTCTGCATTTGACTCTAGGTTTAATCATCTGAGTGGATGTGGGGAATTAGGAGGACAGATGAGTCACATGGAGGAGGAATCTCAGGAAGCCCCCAACAGTCACTCAAAAGACTAGAGGAAGGAAGGTTCAGCTCACGATGTTCATGTGAGGGGTCTCCTGATTGACCAAAGAGAGGAGCCTATCCAGAACAGAAGAGAAGAGTCTTTGAAATCTTTGTTTTCAGTTTATATAACAAATCCCTGGCCCCATCAGTAGCAAATGTACTAATGTGCCACTGAAGTTAAATTCCGGTACTGTGTGCCCAAAACAGAACAGATCTCTATTATAAGAACCAAAGGAGAATCTCGAGGTCTAGTGGCTAATTTTAATTTCTCTTGAACTTCCTACTGTGGTTCTGGGGTGTGTGTGTGTGTGTGTGTGTGTGTGTGTGTGTGTGTTTTAAACACTAACCTCCAAGCAAAAAATCCAGTCACAGGTTGACGGTTGTCGCTCTCTTTCCTATCTACCTCTGCTTTCAAAAACTAAAAGGAAGTTTGGGTTTTTTTTTTCCTTTTAGTCAAATAATTTTCCTGCATGTCTTCAGGGCTGGAATAGACTCAACCCAGAGGAGGCTGACAATGAGTCTTTAGAATGATCATATGTCAGTGGTACACATCTGCCTGTGGTATGGATAGATCAGAATCTATATCCAGATTGGATAGTTTTATTCTCTTATGTGACTCAGGCAATCCTTACAAGGGCAACTGGAACTTAATACCATTCCTCTATAAGCATTTTGGGGATTTCTTGTTACCACACCTTTCCAACATCCTGAATAGGGACTTAATTTTATCTCTAACTCAGGACTTTCCCACATACATCAGAGCCCCAAGTTAGCCTCTCTAAAATCCAAAGATAACCTAGTTTTCTCCACTTGCACTAGTCAATATAAATAGTTTTTGTTTTCACAATTTGGAAAAATAATGAGGTTTGTGTTCCTACCTTCCTTCTGCCAGGATAGTATCTGATTGCCAGGAAAGAAATGAAAGGAAAAAACAAAACAACAATAAAACAACAAAAAGAAATCCACAGCCCTTCTGATGGCTACAGTAGTTACAATGCCCAGAATAACTCTGAAGATGGTCTATTATTCTCTGAGTAGTTCTCTGTGTGTGTGTACTACCTATCTATGTATTTACAGATATTCATGTATGCTGTTATTCAGTCATTTCAAGTATATCTGACTTTTCATGATCTCATTTGGGGTTTTCTTGACAAAGATACTGGAGTTATTTGCTATTTCCTTCTCCGCCTCATTTTACAGATGAGAAAACTGAAACAAACAGAGTTAAGTGACTTGCCCAAGATCACATAGCTAGTATCTGGAGTCTGAATTTAACTCATGAAGATGAGTCTTACATTTTAGATTATTTTTAATTTTTCAGATTTTATTTCAATACAATTTTAATGCTAAATTTATGACATTTTGCTATCCATATTCTCTCCCTGCTTCTGACCCTCCTTCTTTCCCTCTCCCAAAGAAGGCAGGTGGTATGATATAGGTTGTACCTGTGTTATCATGCAAAATATATTTCCATGTACATTATATTGTGAAACAAGACACATATTGCTTACGCTAGACAAAAACTCATGGAGGAAATAAAATGAATAATGGTATGCTTCAATCTGCATTTGAACTCCATCTGTTCCTTCTATGGCAGTGGATATACTTTTTTGTCATGAGTCCCTTGAAGTTGTCCTGGATCCTTTGCTTGTTGATTATAGTTGTCATTCACAGTTGATCATCATACTTTATTGCTCTTACTGAGTACAATGTTCTCCTGGTTCTCTACATTTCTCTTTGCTTCACTTCATATGTCTGTCCTGTTGGTTGTTTTTTTTTTTTTGTGATCATCTTGTTCATCATTTCTAATGACACAATAGTATTTCCTTACAGTCATACTTGTTCAGCTATAATTTGTTCAACCATTCCCCAACTTATAGACATCCTTTCAGTTTCTAGTTCTGTGCCACCACAAAATATGCAAATTATTTAAAATACAAATCAACAAAGATATAGATAATTGTTTGCAATATTTTGTCTATGAATGATAACAATCAGGTATTCCAGTCCTTCTTTGTAACTGTAGATGACTTTCTTCACTTCTGAAAACACAGTTCTACACCATTGAGTCCATTCAGGATGATAAAATCTCTTCCTAGGAATTTTCTTCAGAATTTTTAGATAGAAATTATAATAGTTTCATTAAAAAAAGAAGTCCTATATATGCTCTGTATCTCACCCAGTTTCTTTCCAACCATAATAGAAAAACAGGCTCACCTCAATTGACTCTTCATAGAATGGCAAATAAAATGTGATTTCTAGATTCCATAGTTTCTCTTAAAGACTTGCTTTTCTCTTTGTATCCACAAGTGCCATAACATAGTGACTGAAACATAGTGGATATTTAATAAATTCTTATTGATCAACTTGCTGACTAATAGGAGACAAGTTCAATAATAACTTGTAGGACTTGTCCTTCCTTCCTTCCTTCCTTCCTTCCTTTCTTTCTTTCTTTCTTTCTTTCTTTCTTTCTTTCTTTCTTTCTTTCTTTCTTTCTTTCTTTCTTTCTTTCTTTCTTTCTTTCTTTCTTTCTTTCTTTCTTTCTTTCTTTCTTTCTTTCTTTCTTTCTTTCTTTCTTTCTTTCTCTCCTCTCTCTCTCTCTCTCTCTCTCTCTCTCTCTCTCTCTCTCTCTCTCTCTCTCTCTCTCTCTCTCTCTCTCTCTCTCTCTCTCTCTCCCTCCCTCTCTCTCTCTCTCTCCTCTCTCTCTCTCTCTCTCTCTCTCTCTCTCTCTCTCTCTCTCTCTCTCTTTCTTCCTTTCTCTCTTTCTTCCTTTCCTCTCACCTTCCATCTTAGAATCAATACCTTCTATTGGTTCCAAGGCAGAAAAGTGATATGGGCTAGGCAATGGGGGATAAGAGACTTGCCCAGGGTCACACAATTAGGAACTATCTGAGGCCAAATTTAAGCCCAGGACTTCTGTCTCTACATCTGGTTCTCAATCCATTGAGCTACCTAGCTTGGCCCCCTTTCTTCCATGTGCTAGAAGTAAGACTCCACTGATCTGGGTATGTTTGTAAAGGGCTAAAGGGAATCAAGACTTGGTTCAGGTCTTTGTTGAATCACTAGTGCAGCCTAAGATATTACTATATTTCAGGCCAGTCATGCCTTAGTCTTCTGTCTGAGCCAGCTTCTTCTGAGGCTCTAGTCTTATCTCCTACTAGGGGAAACAGTGTAAAGAAGGGGCATCTCTGGCGATGTCCCTCTAGAGATCATCACTCTGCATTGTGCTTCAGTAAGATTGGTTTGGCAGAGTATGAGACAGATTAGAGGGAGGATATATTGGAATTATACTAAACTGTTTAGGAGGCTCTTCTAAGGTTCTAATGAGAGGCCCAAACTAGTGACAGCAGCCAAAAAGGAAAGGAGAAAGCAAGTCATTTCCATGTTCTCTATACGGCTTCACTAGCTGTGGTTCAATGTATGTCACTTAGGAAAATCATCCGGCTGATCTTTTATCTTCTTTTTCTGTGATTCCGGGGAGTTGGAATAAATGAATCTCACCAGATGACACGTGAGAGAGTGCTTTCTGATTTGGAGCCTGAAAGATGACTACTTGAAAGGATGAGCAGAAATGCTTTGGGCTTTTTTTTTTTTTTTGCAAAGATGCATTTTGGACTTATCACATAGCTTACACCAAATCATTGACTATGAAGAATTCATTGCTGTCACTAAAGACTCTTGATGCTAACATCTTGGAAGAAGGCCATGGAGCCAAGGGTGTGAATCACTACTTTTCCAAGTTGGTGGGTACAAGAGGTTAAGAGACAGTATGGTGTACCGAAAGCAACACTGAACTTGGAATTAGGAGAGACCTGGATTTGAATCCTGACCCTGCCAATGATTTGTGAATGAGAGAAAGACATCTCTACTAAGTCAAATTCCATAAGCATGCATTAAGAGACCACATGATTCAAAATACTATACTTAGTGGGGTAGCTAGGAGGGACAATGGATAGAGTCAGACCTAGAATCAGGGAGATTCATCTTCCTGAGTTCAAATCTGGCCTCAGATACTTAATTGCTGTGTGATGCTGGGCAAATAATTTCACCTTGTTTGCCTCAGTTTCCTCAACTGTCAAATGAGTTGGAGAAGGAAATGACAAATTATTCCAATATCTTTGCCAAGAAAACACAACTGGGGTCAGAAAGAGTTTGACGACAGAAAATGACTAAACAACAATAACAGACTAAGTACTGAATGTACAAAAACAAAACTATGTCTGCCTTCAAGGAATTTCTATTCTACTTGAGAGATCTATATACACAGAGAGAAAAAAAAAACACAAAATACCTTCACAAAATACAGAGTAATTTCATTAGGATGAGAATCAAGTAGGAAGAACTAGGAAAAATGTCATATTGGAGGTAGGCACAAGAGCAATGTCTTGCAGAGTTAGAGACTCCAGGAAGGGGTTATTACATTATGTGCATTATGGACATAAAGGACCACCTGCGCAAGGGTGTGAAGGTGGCACATGGAAAGTTCGTCATGCATGGGGGAACAATGAGCAGTAGAATGGAGAGTACATGAAAGGAAATAAAATGCAATAAGTCTAAAAAAATAATGGAAGACATCACAAAGGGCCTTTTTCATACCAAGCAAAGGATTAATTTAAGTCAAGTGAAGTCTGAGCCTGTTTCCTTATGTGTAAAATGGGAATGCCTGGGATGCTGTAAAAGCCTCCCTCAGGCTGTCCCATCTTATTCCCTGAGGGGCCTGGCTTGGAAATATCTTTCCCACAGAGAGTTTCACATCTGTGTCGATGAGTCGTAAGTCAGAAAAAGGCACAGAAATGATCTTAGCAAAGGTGGGGAGGTCATCGTCCCTTCTGCTTAAGTAACAGCATCCTTAGCCTTTTCCTATGCACGTACAGACAGCCCATAGTCTCAGAGGGGCTTTGAAGCACACCATCACACATAAACCTGAGGAAAGAAATCTTCTGTGAGCTTGTGAAAGTGAGAGACAAATCTGTGACCCTCTGGCTCAATGAGATGCTCTTTGGTAGTGGAGAGAGAGCTGGCTCAGAGGGGTTTAAGTCCCCCTTTGGACACACACTGGCTCGGTGATCCTAGGCAAGCCGCTAAATGACTTAGTGTTCTAGGTACCTCTCTAAGATGACAAATGAGTGGGAAAGCACTGATTAGCTTTAGGAAAGGGAGTTTCTTTATGTAGGAGTTCCTTATCCTAATGAAATAATAGGTCCAGTCTCTATCACCTATCCTGACTACGCAATAATTTAGTCAGGGGTGTGCTGGAGCCAAAATAAACCTTAAGAATTTAAGAAAAGGTTGTTGGAGCAGCTAGGTGGCTCAGTGAATAGAGAACCAGTCCTGGAGATGGGAGGTACTGGGTTCAGATTTGGCCCAATGCTTCCTAACTCTGTGACTCAAATCATTTAACACCAATTGCCTGGCCCTCACTACTCTTCTACATTGGAACCAATAAGCAGTATTGATTCTAAGACAGAAGGTAAGAGTAATTTTTTTTTAAAAGAAGGTATCATTACAGTATGAGAAATTTATACCTTGGAAATTAGCAAATGTGATAAATCACAGTTTGATTTATTGTTTTGTTGACTATCTAGACTTAAAGTGATAGAGAAAATGTTAATGCAGATTAAACTTAAAAGTGATGCCTCAGTACATTCCTATGGGGGGGGGTGAGGGAACCCAATTGTTAAAACATTTATCAACACAGTGCTAAATCCACTTCATGTCACACATCCAGCCCTCCCTTCCTCCCTCTTGCCTCATAGGAAGTTAAAAATAAAAGATGAAAGAAATTTAGAGGTTATGTCAATATTTTACTAATGTTATATGATTGAATCATGGAACCCCTCAAGCCTACAAAGTATTAAAAATGAATATCATTCAAAAGACTACAACATGAGAATAAATTAAGAACTTTGAAGAAGAACCAAACTAAAATTGCCCTCAAGGAAGTTAATGATTGTAAAAGATAGGCTGGTCATGTGGTAAGAGCAAGTGATGAATACCTGGAGTGATCCAATGGCATTCTTGGGCTGTGAAGAGCACTTAAGGAAGGCCTCTCAGCAACATTGAGTGAACTCTCTATGGTAAATGTAAGGGAAAATATGACAGAATCATCCACTGCATCCCAGGTCATCCCCATTCATCTTGACTCTTATCTTGTGACTGGACTTTGATTCTGGAAGAGAGAGTAAAGCCCATGGTTTTGTACAACTCTGCCTCACTTAAATCCAACTCACCACAAGTCAAGACATCATCCTCATTGTCACTGGTCCTCTTTAAAAATGAAAGATGGGGCATTTAAGTGACAAAGAGGATAGAGTGCTGGACACTTACTAGCTGTGTGACCATACGCAAGTCACTTAACCCTGTTTACCTCAATTTCCTCATCTTTAAAATGAGCTGGAGAAGTAAATGGCAAATCATTCCAATCTTTGCTAAGAAAACCCCATATGGGAAGCAACAAATTGGGAAAAAAATCTTTATAACAAAAACCTCTGTCAAAGGTCTAATTACTCAAACTTAAAAAGAGCTAAATCAATTGTACAAAAAAATCAAGCCATTCCCCAATTGATAAATGGACAAGGGACATGAATAGGCAATTTTCAAATAAAGAATTCAAAACTCTCAATAAGCATATGAAAAAGGGTTCTAAATCTCCTATAATTAGAGAAATGCAAATCAAAACAACTGTGAGGTACCACCTCACACCTAGCAGATTAGCTAACATGACAGCAATGGAAAGTAATAAATGTTGGAGGGGATGTGGCAAAATTGGGACATTAATGCATAGCTGGTGGAGTTGTAAATTGATCCAAACATTCTGGAAGGCAATTTGGAACTATGCCCAAAGGGCAATAAAAGACTGTCTGCCCTTTGATTCAGCCTTGGCACTGCTGGGTTTGTACCCCCAAAGAGATAATAAGTAAAAAGATTTGTACAAGAATATTCATAGCTGCACTCTTTGTGGTGGCAAAAAATTGGAAAATGAGGGGATGCCCTTTGATTGAGGAATGGCTGAGCAAATTGTGGTATATGTTGGTGCTGGAATACTATTATGCTAAAAGGAATAATAAAGTAGAGGAATTTAATGGGAACTGGAACAACCTCCAGGAATTAATGCAGAGTGAAAGGAGCAGAACCAGGAGAACATTGTACACAGAGACTGATACACTGTGGTGCAATTGAATGTAATGGACTTCTCTACTAGCAGCAATGCAGTGATCCAGGACAATTCTGAGGGATTTATGAGAAAGAACACTATCCACATCCAGAGGAAGAACTGTGGGAATAGAACCACAGAAGAAAAACAACTGCTTGATCACATGGGTTCATGGGGATATGATTGGGGAGGTAGATTAAGCAATTACCCTAATGCAAATATCAATAATATGGAAATAGGTCTTGATCAATGACACATGTAAAACCCAGTGGAATTTCTGGTTGGCTACAGGAGCGAGTGGGAGGAGTGGAGGGAAAGAACATGGATCTTATAACCATGGAAAAATATTCTAAATTAATTAATTAATTAAATAAAATTTTCCAAATTAAAAAAAAGGAAAAAAATAAAGAAAACCCCAAACAGGGTCACAAAAGTTTGGACACAAGTGAAGATGCAGTCAACTGATAACCAGCAATATATTATGGGGCAGGTGCATTGACAGACGTTGAGCCTGAAAGAACCTTGTTCATCCCCATCTGCCTACCTTTGGCATAGTGGATAGAGTGCTGGACTGGAGTCAAGAAGGCCTGAGTTTGAATTCCTTCTCAGATACTTATTGGCTTGATCCTGGGTGAGTCATCAATTCTTTTCCTCAGTTTCAGTTTCTTCACAGGGGTAATGGGTTGTGTCAAAGTTCAAATGTGATGATATCCATAAAGACTTTGTGAAATCTTGAAGTACTGTATGAGTGCCAGGTGTTACTGCTATCCACACCAATTCAGGGGGTTTCCAAAATTGTGACCTGTATTCCAAGCCCTCAAGAGATGAATGAATGGAATTAGAAGAGTTACTAAAAATGGGGGGAGGGGTAATTAAAATGGCTAATGGAATGGGAGGTGACAGAGATGGGAAATAGAGAGTTGTGAGTGAAAATATCAAAGCAGACAATCTCTTACCTCTTGTCTTTTGAGTTTGTGATTATTGTATATAAAATAGATCAAGACCAAAGTGATTCTTAACCAAAGTCTGACCTACTGTTGGATAATGCCATAGAATGTTTGAATGGAAAAATATCTTAAAGAGACATTGGACTGAGAATTGGTACTATTTGGTTCAAACCCCATCTCAAAGTGATTCTGGAGAAGACATTTAATTTTTCTCAACCTTAGGTTGCTCACCTTTATTCCCTCTGATGTTCTTTCCTGCTCTAAACTTATGAACATTTTAGACCAATACTCTTTATTTTACAGAAGAAGAAACTAAAGACCAGAAAGGTGATTTAATTTGCTCAGGGTCACATGACTAGCTTCTAGCAGAATTGAGATTAGAATTTAGACCTTGCTACTTGTCTGGCAGTGGTTCCAAGGTCATCTACTCTTTTAAAATAACTATTTTCATTTGTTTTCATTTTCTTAGCTATCCTTTGCACTATAATTTTTGCCCTGATAGAAAACTGATTTGCACTTGTAAACACAACAAAACAGAGGTAGGTATAAGAAAGAAAGGAAAATAAGAATAGTAAGTACCTACTATACTCCAGGCACTATACTAAGCACTTTGCAAATATTATCTTTGATCTTCTCAACAAGTCTTAGAGGTAAATGGTGTTATTATCTCTATAGCTGAGGAAATTGAGGCAAATAGAGGTTAAGTGACTTGCCCAAAGCCACACAGCTAGTAATAGTCTGAAGCTGGATTAGAGCTCAAGTCTTCTAGACTTGAGGCCCAGTATTCTGTCCACTGCACTACCTAGCTGTTCTTGGTTTACAGCTTTGTCTCTGTCTCTTTGAAACAGGCTGCTGAAGGCTCTTTACCTAAAAATTTAGCCTTCTCTCAAGTCCTAAAGGGGACAATTGGGGGTTTTATTTCTTTTATATAAAAATGTATAGAATTATATTTTATTAAAATGTACAAGTATTTATATTTATTATATATTATATGGATGATATATTACATACATTGTATACTTGTTTATGTTTATATAAATATTTATGTAAATTTTATAGAACTATAGATTTATTATAGGCCAAAAAAACAACTGAGACTTAGGGTTTTAAGTGACTTATCTTAATTTCATAGCTCTAAATTTCAATGAGATCTCAGAGGCCATTCATCCAGCCTCCTCATTTTACAGATAAGGAGACTGAGGAGCCCCCCAATTCAAAGCCAGGAATTCCATGTAAATCTCCTGCCTCCAGAGCCAGGACCCTTTCCTCCAGAAGCCACATAGTTAAGTAGCACAGATGAAATCCAAACACCCATCTAATAATTTTATACCCGATCCCTCTTTCCACTACTTTAGGCCAAAAATTGTTTTCAATTGAAAATAATCCTAGGAATGGTACCTACAGAAGCTTTCTTACTTTAGGGTGGATTGATTCATTGCTTCCTTCTTTTTGTTTGTTTCCCCAAGGTTGGGGCCTAAGAGTAACAAGAACTCGGCAAATGAAATGAGATGCTTTACCAGATGAATGGAATTTGGGCACGGCACAGTTTTGCCGGGTTCTTTTCCTACATTGTTCCTCTCCGCAGCCTCACTTTGCTTTCCGGGCCCCCCAACTCGGACCATTTTGTGGTTGTGTCTCCCGGGAATAGGAGCTGCTTTATACCAGGAAAATGTAAGGGACAAATTTCCTGCCTGGAGAAATTTACAACTTCAGGCCAATGTGTGCTCTCGCTCCCCTCAGGCGCTGACAATACTTCCCTCGGGAGATGAGATCTTTTCACTTCTCACTTCCGAGAAGCTGGTTGTGCTAAAGCAAAGGAATCATCGCTTTTTGCCTAAAAGCAGAGAAATGATTACCTATAGCCTTCATTTAAATTCCCATTGACAGCTGAGAAGCTCTGTTGAGGCTGGAGGGGCCAAGCTGACCTTCACTTCTATTGTCAGTGGAAGAGACCGAGGGAAATTTTATTGACCAAAGAGGATAATGTGCATTAGGGAAGCCAAGCAAGGATGGGCTGACCTATCGGAATATAGTGCAGGGTCAAAGGGGACAGGATTAGTGCTCTGCTTTATAGCTAGAGTAAATGCCAATTGTGTGCCTTTGTGTCCTTTGTTACAACACATGACTGCCTGCCTCTTCCTCCGGGATACAGAAATACTGCTCCCTTCCCTGTTGTTGCTAATCTGCTCTGGTGGAGAGCTCGCAGCCACCGCCACTAGCCCCGTCTGCCTCTTAAGACAAAGAAAACAACCAATTGCAACATCAGAAATTCCAGAAATATTATAGGCGTATTTTCAGAGACTTTGCCCTCCAGGGGCATTTCCTGGGGCGGGGAAGGCAGGCTGGGAAGAAAACAAGTGACATTTTCTTGTATTTTTCTCCAGAAAAAAAATTGTGCCCCTGCTCCAATAACCCCTACCAAAGGGTTTATCCTAGAAACAGACCTCTCTGGACGAGGGAATTGGCTTCTCTCTCCACTAACTCTGCTTATGGGAGTCTGGACATAATCCAGCCATCTCAAAAGTTGTAACTTGGAAAAATTCTATTAAACTGGAAAAGATTCAAATAGATGAGTGTAGTGTGGGATTGGTATAGGAACCTGGGTTCAAATCTTAATTCTGTCATTTACTAACCATGTGACCTTGGGCAAGTCACTTTTCTAGGCCTCTTTCCTCATCTGAAAAATAACAGTTTTAGAGTGGATGATGGCTAAAATTCTCTCCAACTCTAAATCTATGATTCTTATGATTTTGCCCCTATTACTTACTACCTATTCATCCTCGGACAAGTAAGTGGCTTCAGTTTTCTGGGCCTCCATTTTCTCTTCTGTAAAATGAGTGGGTTGGAGCAATATTCTGGAATGTTCAACTATGATAGACTTAACTATTATCAGCAATACAAAGACCCAGGACAATTCTGAGGCACTCATGACAAAGAATGCTATTTACCTCCAGAGAAAGAACTGTTGGAGTCGGAATGCAGATGAAAACACATGACTTTTCAACTGTGTATTTGAGTTTATGTGTTGAGATTTTAGTTTCCTAAGATCACTCACAAAAATAAACAATGTGGAAATATCTTTTGTATGATAATATATGTATAACCCAGATCAAATCACCTGCCAGCACCAGGAGTGGGAAGGAAAGGGAGGGAGGGAGATAAATTTGATCACATAACTTAGGAAAACATGTGTGGAAATTTATCACATGTAACTGGTAAAAAATAAAACTAGATTTTTAAAAATGAGAGGGTTGGGTTAAAGATCTCTGACAAATAAGTATATAAATTGAGTGACTTGCCCAGGATCACACAGCTAGTAAGTGTCCAAGGTCAGATTTGAACTCATAAAGATGAGTCTTTCTGATTCTATGTCCAGTGCTCTATCCACTCTGCAACCTCGCTGTCCTATTTAAAATACAGTAGTGTAAACTGAGTGTTGTTGTTCAGTTGGGTTCTACTCTTTAGGATCCCATTTGTGGTTTTTCTTGGCAAAGATAATGGAATGTTTTGCCATTTCCTTTTCCAGGTCATTTTACAGATAAGGAAACTGAGGCAAACAAATTGAATGACTTGCCCAGGGCCACATAGATAGTAAGTGTCTGAGACTGCATTTGAACTCAAGAAAATGAGTTTTCCTTACTCTAAGTCAGACACTTTAACCCCTGAGCCACCTAGCCACCCTATACAAGTCTGTACATATAACTAGAGCAAAAGGAAGACTGCATCAAAGCTTCAAGGACTTGTCATTTTTCTCATTCAGGTCTTCTTATATATCTCAAGTATTCTATACACTTGGTGATGGACTTTGGTAGTTGGTGAGGCCAAAAAGCTCATCACACTGGAAGCAAAGCTTGCAATGAGTTTCTCTAAACTTCGAGAGGCTGACCCTTATAATTTATCTTCTCAAAGTTTGTCTGACTTAGTAGGACTGCCAGAGCTTACACTCTGCTGGCTTAGCCACTCAGAACCCAGGATCACTTCCAGAGTTCTATAGAGCATCAGAGTGGGATTTTAGTCATTGAATAAAAATTGATTAAGTGCTTACAGTGCATCAGACACAGGGTCAAGTCCTGTGGAAAGAAAGGAAGGCAAAAATGCATTTCTTGCCTTCTAACAGGGTAAACAACAGGCAAACAATTCTATACCTACACGATATATGCATTGTGTAGCAAGGGAATTGTGCAAGGCTGACTGACAGCCTTCAAACCAAGATTCCACAGAGCTGCCTGGATCATGCTACAATTGCAAATGGCAGCTGATCTCAGAGAGAAGACGAGCTATAAAGGGGCTGGGAAAGACTTCGGAGAGAAGGTGGCATTTGAATTGTGTCGCAAGAATGAAAACAATGAGGTAAGTGGAGAGGAAGATTTTTACTAGGAAAACCTATTTAAGAAGGCAATATTTCAGTTGCACCTTCAAGACATGTTGGTAATATTCAGAAAGGCAGAGATAGTGCCAATTCAGGAAACCATGAGTAGGTAAGTTTGGGTAAGAGAAAGAGAGTAGTGAGACCATGGAGCACCTGGAATAATAATGATAATAATAACAACAATACCAATTTTACTTTAAAAATAATTTATATTCAACAAATATACAATTTTTATGTATTCTGAGTTAAAATATAGACTTCAAACTAGAATCCAGAGGTCATATGGAACCAGTAGATAAAGGTGATACGAACATCTCAGGTTCTTCTCGGTAAGATACAAGATCATAAAGATATCAAGGAGAAATTTGCAACTGTAAATTTAGGGACTTACAGGCATCCTAAAATCAAAGCCAAATGGGAAGAACATATTTAATATATCTTAAATATTCAATTTGGGCCAAGCTGTCTCCTCATTAGAATGTGAGCTACTGGAGAGCAGGGACTGACTTGTGGTAAGTGCTTAATAAATGATTGTTGACTGAATGACTGAATTAAGACCTCCCCATTACTATTCTTATCAAACCTTTTGGGAAAAATAATGTAGATGTTAACAAATTTAGGAAGTATTCCTTGCAAAAAAAAATACTATATTTTCTCCTAAGAATTGTTTTAAAATATATCCATTTTTATTCATAATTTAAGAAACCCCAAGTAAAATGACCATTTCCATATACATGGCAGAATTGAGATATATTGAATTATGAATCTCTATTGCTTACAACATATCTCTTTAAAAATAGCTAATAAATTAAACCTGTAGCTTTCAAGGCTATCCTGCTGATTTGTGATTCTTTCTAGCTTTTCCTTGGCATTAATCTCAGTGATCTCTTCTCTTCTCCTTTCTTCTCCTTTCTTCCTGTAAAATGGAGATTTGAACCCTAGACTTCAATCCCCAGAAGTCCTTGGTACTTCCCCAAATTCCCTATAATCTCATCTGAATCTCCACCTGGGTGAGATCACAATGAGTATTTAACTGGGGGTAATGCCTACCTCTCCCTCTTCTATGCTTGTTCTTGCTTGCTCTAATTGGCCATTGTATTTCTTTATTCCATGATTTCTAATAATCTTTAATAAACCTCATAAAATATAATACTTTTATTATTAGAGACTAAATTTAATTTTTACATTCCCCATTCACTCCCCTCCCCGCTCCTCTCTTCTCCTCCTTTCCCTCGTCTCTCCGTTTCTTTCCTCTTCCTTTTTTGCTACCCTATTCTGACCCTCCCTGTCTCTCCTGCTCACCTCTCAATATAAAAAGAAAAACAAAGCCCTTGTAACAATTATACATAGTCAAGCAAAGTAAATCCCCACATTAGTAAAATTGGAAAAGTGTGTTTTTTGGCATCTTGAGTTCATCACCTCTCTGTGAAGAGATAGGCAGAACACACCATCGTCAGCCCATTAGAATCTTAGTTGGCCATTGTATTGATCAGTCTTTAAGAGTCTCAAAGTTGATAAGCCTGTAAAGTAGTAATAAAACATATAACTAAAAAAGGATACAGAAAAGTGAGCATTTCCTCATCAAAAAAAAGAATAAGACAATTAGTAAACATGTCAAACATATTAAAATATTGAAGACATTATTTTGGAACTAGCAAACATCACTTTGCCAAGCAACAGTAAAGTGCAAAAATAGGTGTTCATCATTGGAGTTGTCAAATGTAACTGAAATTGGTTTATTTATGGATGGAGCAAGTGGCAAAGAGACATGGGTGTAATCAAAAGCCCTTTCATGGGTGATATCCACAAAAATTCAACCATCAATGACCAAGAAAGCATCAGACAAATAGCTTATACATGTGGATGTTTCTAGAAAAAGAGAGATTTCTCATAGCAATAAGTAATCAAGTTTTTGTCACTAGGTAGAACATAAAAGTTATCTTGAAGGAATCTGCCCTTAAAAATAAATGCAGATTTATGCATGGAAATGGTAAAAACATGCAAAAAATTTGCACTTACTGAATACCTAGTAAGGTAGGACATGGTAGCTAAAATTACATAATAGAAATTCACTGGTTTGCATAAACTAACAAATGGCAAATCCTACAATCTAGACACATGACTCCAAATAACTTTGAGAATTCAACAAATTAATATTTTGGGATCTGAGCATTATTAGCACAGACTGAACTACTGCCTACAATTTAGCAAGACTGACATTTATCCATAAAATTTGAAAACAATATTTTAATGCATGTTAAAACATCAAATACTCTTAATCTCTAAGGTACATGGAGTAGAAACTGAAGTTATGCGGAAACAGAACAAGGCACATATCATCCTTATCATCATGTCTGCTACTGAAGTAGTCTCAAAGATGCTTTCGGTAATCCTACATAGGTTGAGTTTAAATCTCAACACTTAAATCTCAACTTACAGTTCGATGCAATTTAAAATTAAACTAGTTATTTTATTCACTTGTGCAATGGTAAACAGAACAATAAATATATAAAAATAATAGCAGTTTAGTGAACTCTACCCAGACTATTTTACTTAAATTGCATTGAAAATACTATGAGAATGGAATTAACAATAAGAATCATTGCTTTTGTTATTTATTGTGAGTCCTTGAGTGGGTGCTATTCATGTGAATTCCGCTAATAATATGTCTACAAAGCAGTGTCAAACAAATGGATGTCATGTGGGTTTGTCCAAGGAGATAGAAAAGCTTATGATGACAATTCAATATTTAGTCATGATCACCAGAAATTATAGGAAATTCAACAAAAGTTAAGGGGTTATTATTTAATGATCAATTTAGATTATGTGACTAAATGATAGAAACTATGTAACATCACACTGTAGATTGCAAAACCGTAATGTCTACTGAATATCAGTATGAGTTGGTAGCTAGAATTATGCATCAGAAGTTTGCTATCTATTTTTTTTTTATTCTTTACCTTCTGTCTTAAAATCAATATTGATTCTAAGGCAGAAGAGCCGTAAGGGCTAGCCAGTGGGGTTAAGTGACTTGCCCAGGGTGACACAGCTAGAAAGAATGTGAGGTCAGATCTAAACACAAGATTTCCTGTCTCTGGGGCTTGCTTTCTATCCACTGAGCCATCTAGCTGCCCCAGAAGCCCTAGAAGCTTGCTATCTTTGAAAGACTAACAGATGGAAAAAACAAAAAAATAAAAAACCTTGTCCTATAACTACAGAGCTGGAGCCTTATCACAGCCTGAACTGTTGCTCACAATGCCTAGATATGACATTGGTCCATAAAAACCAAACAATAGCATTTAAAAATAGAAATTATTCTACCGAATACTCTTGAATCTCCAAAGTGCATAGAATGAAATACTTTCACAATAGAGAGACTTAACAGAATAAATCCAAGTCATGTGGGAACAGGATGAGGTCAATATGATCCTTCTCATCTTATCTTCTATTAAAATTGTACTGAGGATCTTGTCTGTGAGACTTCAGCTGATTTGCTTACATCAATGCTCTTATTTAATTGCCAAAAATTGTCATTTTATCCACCTGTAAAATACTCTAACAGAATATTAAGTTAAAAAAGAAAGAATTGTGGCAGGACAGCAATTTGCCTCAGGAACGTTTCTATCTGGATTCCTTAAAGAGAGAAAAATACAATAATTTTGTAATATTAACATAATAATATAAAATCACTTTAGTACAGCCTGTTAAAATTTACAAAGTATCCTCTTTACAAAACCCTTGCTAGATGGGCATTATTTTCTTTATAGTAGAAATGAGAAAGCTGAGGCTTACAGAGGTTAAACAACTTGCCCTGAGTCCCGTGGAGAGTCAGTGTTAAAACTGGGACTAAAATTTAGGGTAAGATATTTTGGATTTTTATAAGCAACAAAGAGCCTCCTGTGACTTAGGAACAGGAGGAGAGCCATGATCAGAGCTCTGCTAGATCACCAGTATGGGTGTGCCTGTCTCAGACAGACTTCTAGAAGGGGGGAGGGGGCACCAGCTGCGCCAAGCTGAGTCGGCACAGGATGGGGTGACGTGTCTAGTACAGATCGTGTTGATTGGCAACCAGCAGGTGGGAAAATCCTCCTAGCATCACTGAGACAGGTGTGAGGGATAGCCTATCTCAGCAACAGTTGGGTAGTGTATGGGTTGGGGAAGGGAAAGGGCAGTCAGTGCCACAGAATTTAAGCCATGACGTTAAGCAGACTGTATTCATTAATTTGTCGGGCAAGCAGAATAGAATCTCCTTTTAAGAGTTCAAACTAGGGCAAGGAAAGAGAAGAATGGTAAAAAATAAATCTCAGAACTGGAAGTGTCAACGCGAGTAGATGAAGTAGGGAGTTCTAGGTTAGAATGAAAGAATTATTCTAGTCTTGGGTCAGAAACAATGCAGGGATGGGTATCAGACAAGTAACCAAGAGAGCCTGGTGGTCAAGACATTCCTTTGGAAAGGCCACTTTACCCCACAGAGTGGGCTGTCTTAGCCTTCTGTGAGGAGGTAAACTTCCTCATATCAAAAGAACGGCAGAGGAACATCCTTGAGCCAAATGAGGTCACAACTCTGAGAGTTGATTAATTTCCACCCTCTGAGTCCAGAAAAGCAAGTGGGATCAATATTTTGATCTTAAAAGGGCCATAGGGAGGAACAGCAGTATAATACAGGAGAGTGAGGGGAGAATCTGGAGTCCAAAGATTTCTGCCCAAATCCCAAGACTACCAGTTATTGACTGTGTGGCACAGGCAAGTCACTTAATTTCTCTGGACCTCAAAATCCCTATCTGTGAAAAATAGGGAAGCCAACTAGATGACCCCTTCTAATTCTAGATCTGCAACCCACCTGCCCTTATACATATAAGGACAGGGTTGCTTAAATTAATTCCTTACATGAGAAATAGGGATTCTTTTCTCTGGGATCTAACAATAGAATGGTGTAATAATAAAAAAAAATGGATTTCACAATCCGCAAATCTGGGTTCTGATTCTAACTTTACCTATTTCTAGCTGTATTAATTATAGATAATTCATTTGTCATCTTTGAGCTTCAGTTTTCTCATCTATCAAATGGGTTAATAGTGTTATTGTCAGGAAAATGTTTTGTCAACTGTGGAACCTATTGAAATATGACCATCGGAGGGGCGAGCCGAGACTGAAGGTCTCTGAAGGTGGGGAAACCAGTTAAGAGGTAAATGTCTGTAATAGTTCAGGACTGACCTCACGTGGTAACAAGGGGACTAAAGAGGATGAGGTGGGATCAAGTGACATTCTAGAGGGAGAATCATGACTTCATGACTGAATAGATAATATTAGATAAAAATTAGATAGCACTTTAAATTTTGCAAAGCCCTAGGTATTTTATACACACACATAGATAGATATGTAGAGAGATATAGATATAACTTAATTTTCATGGCAATCTTTTAAAAAAGCTGCTGTAATTATCCCCATTTTACAGATGAGGAAACAGGGGCAAACAGAAGTCATTGTCCCGGGTTCACACAACCACTTAGGTGTCCAAGGCAGAATTTGAACCCAGGTCTATCCTGACTCTTGTTCTCTATTCAGGTACCTCAAAGAGGCCTCTTACATAGAAAGAGGAAAGAGTGAATGAATGATTTCTACTGACTTCTTTATGTTCTGCCCTTTGGAACAGCAAATAACAAGCTTATTGCTCTTTACACATGGTAGCCCTTCGATGTTTGAAGATAGCTTTCTTATCCCTTGTAAGACCCATTTTTTCCCAGACAATAGAATTCCTTCAACTTCTCACTGAATCATGGAATCACCTGAGGAGGTGGCCCAGTTTATTTCTCATCTATGGTATAATTTCCACATCTGTACTGTTCTTAACATTTTCCAAGTTTTCCCTGTTTTGTCGATATTCCACTCGGGCAGCCAGAACTAGTCATAATTCTCCAGTGTGTTCTCAATGGGCCGGCAACTGGACTTAGATTTAGGAGGATTTACATTTAAATCCTGCCTTAGATATTTAGTAAACGTGTAACACTGGACACGCCACTAAAGCTCTCTAAACCAAAATTTCATCATTTATGAAATGGAGATAGTAGCTACAGGTTTGCCAAAGGTGGCTCTAAAGATCCGGGGCAGATCAGTGTTCCAGTGGATAGAGTCAGAAATATATGAGATCAAATCTGGTCTCCATCTCTTAGTAGCTGTGTGACTCTGGACAAATCACTTACCCCCCTTTGCCTTAGCTTCCCCAACTGTAAAATAGAAGTAATAACAGCACATACCTCCCAGGATTGTTGTGAGGATCAAATGAGATAATGCTTGCATTAATACAGTCAAAGTCACTTTAATTTTCTTTTTCTTTTTAATTGTCCTTCATTTTTAAGAAGATACTTTATTTTCCCAATTACATATAATAACAATTTTCAACATACCTTTTCTGAAACAATAAGATCCAAATTGTCTCCCCCTCTTCTTTCCCTCCCCACTCTCAGAGATGGTAAGCAATTTCATCTTAGTTATACATGCAAAACATGCTCCCATATTGGTCATTGTTATAAGAGAATATTTATATGAATATTCATCTAAAACCAAAACCCCAAATAAAAACAAAAATAACCTAATGTGAAAAATGGTATGTTTTGATCTGCTTTCTGACTCCAACAGTTCTTTCTTTGGAAGTAGACAGCATTCTTTGTCAAAAGTTCTTCAGAATTATCCTGGATCGTTGTTTTGCTAAGGGTAGCCAAGTCTTTTACAGCTGATCATTGGACAAATATTGCTGTTACTGTGTAAAATATTTTCCTGGTTCTGCTCATTTTGCTTTGCATTAATTCATGCATGTCTTTCCAGCTTTTTCTGATATCATACTGCTCATTGTTCTTATACCATCATCATCGCGTACTACATTTTTGTCAGTCATTTCCCAGTTGTTGGACATCCTCTTGGTTTCCAAATCTTTGCCACCATGAAAAGAGCTGCTATAAATATTTTTCTACGAGTAGATCCTTCCCCCTTTTTTATCAGCCTTTTGGGTATTCCAGGATCAAAGGGTAAGCACCATGTATAACCCACAGGGCATATTTCCATCTTGCCCCCCAGAATGGTTGGATTAGTTCACAACCCCATCAGCAATATATTAGTGTCCCAATTTTGCCACATCTCCTCCATCATTTGTCACTTTTCTTTATTGTCATATTGGCCAACCCAATGGGTGTGATGGTGGTACCTGCTAAAAGGCAAAGCCTCCTTGATCTTTTAGTCACATTTGTTTTAACCCAAATGTAAGAATTTGTACTTCATAGGATCACAACAATCTTCATTCTCCCTTGCCCAGGGATTCTCCTTAAACTAAAGCTCGTGTTAAAGAGCTGGAAGGGACCTATGAGCAGGAAGAAATCTTAGAACTAACTTATCCCAGTTTGGTCATTTTATGATTGAGGAAACTGACACCTAGAGTTCAATCCTAGTCTCAAACACTTACTAGCTGTGTGACATCAGGCAAGTCACGAAGCCTCCATTTGCCTCAATTTCTTTAAGTGTAAAAATGGGGAAAATAATAGCACTTAGATTGTTTTGAAGTTGAAAGTACCTGACACATAGCAAGTATGATATCAATTATATAAATACTTTATATTTTATTTGATTATATAACATATGTAATTATTTTTACAAATAGATAAATTATTCTTGTTGGTACCCCAAGAAACCAGCTGTCTTACCTAAAGTTTTATGAGTTAAGTAAATGACAAACCTGGAATTTGAATCCATGGCATCTTGACTCCAAACCTATCACTCTTCACTGGAAAAAAAAAAAAAGAATTTGACTTCACTGTATAACCTCCCCAGGTGATACCTTTAAAGGAAAAGACAGTCTTTGATGAGACAACATTGTATTCATAGAAAGAAATTTGATCGAGAATTATTGGACCTGAGTTTGAGTTCCATCTCTGTTACTTATTTCCTTGGATAATTCACTTATTCTTTCTAGATCTCCAAATGCTGACTCCAACCTTCATGTAATGTTGGGTCAATTGTTGCACTGTCTTTGGGCTTCAGTTTCCTCACCTGTAAAAGAGGGACAGTTTTGCTCTTGTCATTCAGTTGTGTACAACTCTCTGTGACCCCATTTAGGGTTTTCTTGGCAACAATGAAACTGGAACAGTTTGCCATTTCCTTCTCCAGTTCATTTTACAGAGGAGGAAACTGAGGCAAATAGGGTTAAGTCACTTTCCCAGGGTCACACAGCTAATAAGTCTCTGAAGCCAGATTTGCCTAGCACTGTGCACCTGGATGAGTGGTATCAAACTCAAATAGAAATCCTTGCAATTTGCACAATGACTTCGAAAACCACAAATTAGCATTATCTATGTGGTTTTCTATTTTTATTTATTTTATTAAACATTTCCCAATGATATCTTCATCTGGTTTGTTGGCTTGCCTTGGAGTTAGTCACCTCTGGCTTATGTGATCTCTAGACTCCCTACCATCTCTAAATTTGTATATCCTCAGATGATCCTCTGTAAAATGGTGGGGTTGGTCTAGATGTCCTCTAAGATTCCTTCTTCCTCTAAGTCTTTGGTTCTTCCATTGTGGAATATTTGTTCAAAGAAGGAAAGAGAGCAAGCAATCAAGAAAAGTTTCTCAACTTTCCTAACACACCTACTTTGTATATATATATATATGTGTGTGTGTGTGTGTGTGTGTGTGTGTGTGTGTGTATATATATATATATATGTATATATATATATGTATATTTGAATTAGTTTGTATCTCCTTTGTTGGAAAAGAAAAGTCAAATGAGAAAAACTTTAAAAGCCACAGAAACTAGGGCAAGAACAGCAGGGACGTTTTCATATTCAAGCTTCAGATTGAGTATGACAAACTGGCAAATAAATAAGTAAAAACTCACTCTGTAGAATTCTTTTTTAAAAGAGATCATCCTCAGTCCTCATCGCATACTCCAGCAGTCTACCCTACTTTTCAGAGGTTAAATTGTCTACATTTGCTAGTAATATATTTGCCAGAATCTTAGGGCATTGTCCCTCTTGTGCCCTCGGAAACACATTTAAATAGTTGTATTCAGTAGGACTCTCATTGATATTTTTGTCCATTAAGAAGAGAATAATTCAGTGCCTGGTTTGTATGAAAGAATAAACTGAGACCCCCTCTGTAGTTACACAAAAAGCCCATGAGCTTTTTTCCCACTCAGGTTTGTTTTTCTCCAGGAAGGCAAAACACCAAATTCATTTTCAAGGTCCTAAGAGAAAGGCCCAGCACTGGGGCAAATTAAAATACAGTTAATTATTCAAGAATCTGTCCTCTATTGAGAATGTTAGGGTCAGTGAAGGAAGGCTGAACACTTCAGAATTGTCCCTGGGGCTTCTGCCACTGAATGTCCTCTCTTCAGGGCAGTCTTTAATAAACCAGTTCTCAATCTGCCCCTCCATTCCTGCCTTTGGGGCCCTGCTGAAACTGTTATGGTAGACCTCAGTGGGTGGTTTTACACTTGCTTTATTTGGTTGCAGAGTGGAGAGATGCCTCATGATTTGCATTTTTCCTACTTTATTAAAAAGAAAACAAAATGTAAAAAAACCCAACTTTGTATTGAGAGGAGATTTTGCTTGTATCTAGCACAGCTGGCCTGGATCATAGCCTTCCTGGTGACGCCCAGGCCAGCCCGTGACGAGTTTTATTTTTAACATAGTTAGAGGCCGTATTTGATAGTTATCAGTATAGCAGGAGCCCAGCCTTAAGGATGGGCAAGTGGGCATCATGCAGGAAGGCACTATGAAGAGTACACTTTAATTGTCTTTTTTTTTCTCTTAATACACAAATTGGATTTTGATGTTTTGATGTATCTGTGATCTCATACAAGTAGATGATGTAAACATTCCCTACTATAATGGGGCTCCCAAGCTAGAGCAACAAATTGGCAATCAGAGGACCTCAGTTCAAATCCCAGCTCAGCCACTTACTCTCTGTATGAACCTGAGTAAATCATTTTAACATTTCTGGGTCTTATTTCCTTTTATCTAAAATGAGAGGGTTGAAAAATGTGACCACTAAGATATTTTCTAGTTTTTCATTTATGATCCTATAATGAGAATAGAGGGATATTCTTCCTTATCAACCAATAAGCATTTATTAAATAACTACTCTATATCAAGTGCTATTCTAAGCTCTATGGATAAAAATATAAAAACAAATGAGAGATGATAACATTGAAATTTTTTTAAAATTGAGCTATTAAATAAAAATATGACCTGGTCTAACCAGGACAAAACCAAGAAAATAGATAAACCATTGGTTAATTTGATTTAAAAAAAAGACAGAAGAAAACCAAATTATTAATATAAAAAATGAAATGGTTGAATGTACCACCAATAAAGATAAAATTAAAGTAATTATTGAGATTTATTTTGCCCAATTACATACCAGTACAACTGATAATCCAAATGAAATGGATAAATATTTACAAGATATCAACTCCCAGATTAATAGAAGGTGAAATAGAATACTTAACCCTATCTTAGAAAAAATAATTGAATGTCATGGATGAACTTCATAAGAAAAAATACCCAACATCAAATGGATTCACAAGTAATTTCTATCAAACATGTAAGGAACAATTAATCTCAATACTATATAAACTGAGAAAATAAGTAAAGGAGTCCTACCAATTACCTTTTATGACACAAATATCATTTTGATACCTAAACCGGAGAGAGCAAAAACAGAAAAAGAAACCTATAGACCAATTTACATAATGAATATTGATGCAAAAATTAAAAAAAAACTATTACCCAGGAGATTATAGCAATTTCTCACCAAAAAAAACCCCTAAAACCTTATACTATGACCAGATAGAATTTATATCAAGAATGAAGGGTTAGTTCAATATTGGGAAAACTATCAGCATAATTGACCACAAAAATAACAAAAACAACAAATATTATATGAATATATCAATAGTTTAAGAAAAAAACTTTGACAAAATACAGCACCTATTCCTATTAGAAGTATCAGAAAAACATAAGAATCAATAGAACCTTTCTTAAATTTACTACTATCTACCTAAAACCAAAATTTAGCATTATCTTTAATGGAGATCAATTTAAATCTTTTACAGTAAGATCAGGGATGAAGCAAGGATGTCCATTATACCACTGTTATTAAAATGGAAATATTAGCTATAGCAATAAGGCAAGAAAAAGAAACTGAAGAAATAAAAAATTGACAATGAGGAAACAAAACTATCATTCTTTGTAGATTATATGATGTCATACTTAGAGAATCCTCAAGAATAAACTAAACAACTAGTTGAAACAATCAACAACTTCAGCAAAGTTGCAGGATACAAAATAAACACACATAAATAATCAACATTTCTATATGATACCAACAAAGCCTAGCAGTAAGAGATAGAAAGAGAAATATCATTTAAAACAATTGTAGACAATATTAAATATTTGGGAGTCAACTTTCTAGGACTAACCCAAGAGTTATAGGGACACTATTATAAAAACATTTTTTACACAAATAAAATCATCTAAATAATTGGAGAAATATTCATTGTTCATGGGTAGACTAAGCCAACATAATATACCTAACAATTCTATCTCAGTTAATTTACTTATTAAGTGCCATACCAATCAAAATACCAAAGAATTATTTTATAGAGCTAGAAAAAATAATAAAACTCACCTGAAAGAACAAAAGGTCAAGAATATCAAGGAACTAGATGAAAAAATGTGAAAGAAGGCAGCTTAATAGTTCCAGTTTCAAATTATATCACAAAGCAATAATCACTGAAACAACATGATACTCACTAAGAAATAGAGTGGTGGATCAGTGGAATAGATTAGGTATGCAAAACATAGTATTAAATGACCATAATAATCTATTGTTTGATAAACCCAAGGATCTAAGTTTTAGGGGTAAGAACTCAACATTTGACAAAGATTTCTGGGAAAACTGGAAAGCAGCTTGGCAAAAACTAGGTATAGACCAATGTCATATACCATACACCAAGAGAAGATTAGAATAAATAAATGATTTAGACATATAAGGTGATATCATAAATATATTAAGGTAGCATGGAAAAATGTACCTGTCAGATCTATGGATAAGGGAAGTGTTTATGTCCAAACAAGAGATAGAATCAAAGGAAGTAAAAATAGATCATTCTGATTATATGAAATTAAAAAGGATTTACACAAATGAAACTAATGAGGCCAAAATTAGAAGAAAAATAGGAAACTGGGGGGAAATGTTTATATCAAGTTTCTCTGATAATGGCCTAATTTCTCAAAAATATAGGGAACTAAGCCAAATTTATAAAAATAAGAGTAATTTCCTCAGTTGATAAATGATCAAAAGATTTGAACAGGTAGTTTTCTGAAGAAGAAATCAAAGCTATCAATAGTCACATGAAAAAGTGTTCTAATTACACTATTGATTAGAGAAATGCTGGGTCTCAGACTCTAGAACCATTGATTTTTCTAGTGTACCAGGCTATCTTATTCTCGTTATCTCCATTACATACCTGGGAAAATAGAATTGAAATGTCATGAACAAAGGCTACTAGAGAGTCAGTAGAATCCAGTCTGAGATGCTACTTTATACCTCTCAGATTAGCTAACATGACAAAAAAAGAAAATGACAAATACTGGAGGGAATGTAGAAAAAATGGGATACTGATGCAGGTGGAAATGTGAATTGGTCCAACCATTCTGGAGAACAATTTAGAAGTATATCCAAAGGACTATAAAACTAATAATAATAATAATAATTCTTTTTGCCCCAACAATACCACAACTAGTTTTGTACCCTGAAAGAGATCAAAGAAAAGGAAAAAGGATATATTTGTACAAAAATATTTGTAGCCATTTTTTCTGTGGTGGCAAAGAACTGGAAATCAAGGGGAGGCCCATTAATTAGAGAATGACTAAACAAGCTATGGTGTATGGTTTTGATGGAATACTATTATGCTATAAGAAATGATGAGCAGGTTGGTTTCATAAAAACCTGGGAACTGATGCAAAGTGAAATGAACAGAACCAGGAGAACACTGTACACAGGAATAGCAATACTGTAAGGATAATCAGTTATGAAAGACCTAGCTACTCTGATCAAGACAGTGATCCTAAACAATTCCAAAGGACCCATGGTGAAAAATGCTGTCAATCTCCAGGGAGAGAACAGATGAACCCTGGATACAGAATAAAGCATACTTAAAAAACACACACACACACAAAACTTTTATTTTTTTTTCTTGTTTGCATTTTTTTGGGTCTATGTTTTCCTTTGCAACTAATAATGGCTGTTATGTAAATACATTTTTCATTAAAAAAAGATAATTTAGCTCCTCTGGAGCTAAATTTTTCCTCTAGAGAATTATTCCTTTTATGGAGGTAAGAGATTTACAGACAAAGAACAATTGCTATCTTGAACTGGAGGAAGGATTGTGATTTTCAAATGTTTCCCAGCATGCATATATAACCCATATCAACCCTGATGTCCTTCTCATTTCAGAAGTAGTAAAGAATGGAGCAGCTAGGTGGAACAGTAGATAGAACACCAAGCCTGGAGGGGGGAGGACCTAGGTTTAGATCTTTCCTAGGTATGTGACCAAGGTAAGTCACTTAACCCCATTTGCCTAGCCCTTGTCCTTCTTTCTTTCTTGGAGTTGTTACTAAGACAGAAATGGAAGGAAGGAAGGAAGGAAGGAAGGAAGGAAGGAAGGAAGGAAGGAAGGAAGGAAGGAAGGAAGGAAGGAAGGAAGGAAGGAAGGAAGGAAGGAAGGAAGGAAGGAAGGAAGGAAGGAAGGAAGGAAGGAAGGAAGGAAGGAAGGAAGGAAGGAAAAGAGACAATACATGGAGCCCTGATGAGTTGTGATGCATTGGCAGTCTCTAACTGAGATGATTAAGATGGTTCTGGTGAGTAGGTTGATTGCTGAGTAGAATGAGTAAAAACTTGAATTTTACTGACTCTTGTACCTTTTGTCATTACATTTCAATTCTGTTTCCCAACTACACAATGGAGATAAGAATAAGAAAGTCTCATTCACTGGAAAAATCAGTGGTCTGGAGTGTGAAGACCTAAGTTCAAATTCTGCTTCTGATGCTTAATATCTCTGACCTTTGACCTTAGACACTTGGTTTCAGTTGTGTCAAATATAAAATGAGGAATTTGGATAAAATGACCTTTAAGATACTTTCTAACTATAAATCTATTATTATATAATAAATAATACTTATGTCCTTTGTTAGGATGGAAGAGTTTGGGAGAACAGAGAAGAAGGATAGGAGAAGCATGACAAGGATCTTCTTCTCAGTCTACTGGAGAACATTTAGCTTTGGAATTAAAGAGTAAACTGGCTCAGTTTAACATTTTTGCTTGAGAAACAGAATCTAATCTTATGCCACTAACTAGAGATGAATAATATGGATTCTACTTTTACCATTGTGGAATATTAAAAATATGCCTGCAAAGTTCCCTCCCTATCATCCCTATGCATTGGCTCTATTTCCCACCACCCTGCTGGTTATAATAATACTAGCTAACACAGATATCATGTTAAATAATGTTTACAAAACATTTTCTTCACAACAGCCTGGAGAGACCAGTATAACTCTTATTATTATCCCCATATGAAAGAGCAGAAAACTAAGCTTAGAAGGGATATAAATAATACCATCATATTTACATACATATTCATACTTTGACATGACATGTATTTCTGAATAAAATAAGATGAACTGACTGCGAGAGACAACCAGTGGAGAGTCCATGTCCTCCACTGATATTCTCAAGCCACCAGGAAGAATAGAGAAATGTCCTGAGCATATTCAGAGGAGTCTCTGTAACAAATCTGTAGGAAGCTATGAACCAGGCAGTGAGGCGTGATGAGTCTGGGTGGGCTTCATTCTAAGCAGTTGAAGGAATTGCCACATCAAAGAGATTAAAGATATATTTGGGTCTATATTTCTTTACATTATGTGGCGCTTTTTTCTCTCTATGAAGACAAGAGTCCTTGTTATTATCTCCACTATTAGAGATCTGAAAACCAACAAAAATAGTTATTATTAACCATGACAATAACATCACCAATAATAATAATAATAATAAAGTACATTTATATTGTATTGAACATATATATTTACATTGCAAGATACTTTCCTTATAGCAACTCTATAGAGAGTATAAATATTATTATTCCCATTAAAAAAAACAACAACCTTGTCTTCTGTCTTAAAATTGAAATTGGATATTGGTTCCAAGGTAGAAGAGTGCTAAAGGCTAGGTAGCTAGAGTTAAGTGACTTGCCCAGGGTCACATATCTAGGAAGAGTCTGAGGCCAGATTGAAACCCAGAACCTCACATTTCCAGACCTGGCTCTCTATCCACTGAAGCTCTACCAGCTCTTATTGTCCCCCACCTTTACAGAGGAAGAAACGGAGGCTCAGGACAGATGAAGAGACTTGGTCAAATTCAAACAATCGACTAAGTGCCTACTATGTGCCAGGCGCTGTTCTGAGCTGTGCTGTTCACCCAGCAAAGTCAAGTACTAGTTCAAAGTCCCCCCCACCCCCCCCCCCCCGCCCTGTTCTTCCCGAGGTCCCTTGTGGCCAGCAGATTTCGGCCGCCTGCCCGGCATCCCATTACCAATGAGACCCCGAGCCAGAGATTCCACCTTGCTTTTCTGACCCGGAGGTTCACATTCTTTTCATCACACCTCATTTTCCTTCTGTTTGGCTCTTTCTCGCCTCTCTACGGAGAAGGAACTTGGCCAGGGCCAGTCTCGCCAGCACCATTTCCCGTCCTATCATCTTTGACTTCCCAGGCTGCAGGAATACGGGGAAACTGACCAGCGCTGCAGGTTCAGGGGAGGCGGAGACTAGCCACACTTTTCCCCACTGAACGTTTTCAGATCTCGAGATTTGTAAGGCTCATTCAGAAGCATTTTACCAGAATGGGAAGCCGTAGGGAAAATGACTTAAAGGAGATGTGAAAGATGGACTCGACTCGTAAACAGAAATATTGCCATGATTAATATCGTGCATTTATCGAATGCGTCTCTCTCCTCTCTCTCTCTCTCTCTCTCTCTCTCTCTCTCTCTCTCTCTCTCTCTCTCTCTCTCTCTCTCTCTCTCTCTCTCTCTCTCTCTCTCTCTCTCTCTCTCTCTCTGTCTCTCTGTCTCTCTCTCTCTCTCAATCTCTCTCCCCCCCAAGGAGCTCAAAGTCCTTCACATATATTATCTTATTTCTTCTCACAATTTGGGCAATCTTCAGGAAAAGCACTGTTTATTGAAGCGCGTTTGGGCTCAACCACGTTATCCTGCTCTGGGAGGGAAGGGAGAATGGATCATGCTTGAGGGGGCAACCCACCCCCTGAGACATCTTCCCAATGGCTGCAGAGGTCATCTGGACCTGCTGCTTGCCACCCTGGACTGCTGAGTGCGCATCTGGGCTTCAGCCCCTCTCCTCCTTTCTTCCTTCCGGCTCCTAGCCGTGGCCAGGGCCACAGATCCCAGGAATGCTGCCAAGCATCCGAGGCCCCTTAGGGCTACTTTAAGGATTTAGATAAGCATGGTCTGGCACTAAGGAGGGAGGGTCTGGCACTTGGGAGAGAAGATCAGCTGTAATAGCCCCACAGACTATTTTCCCTTCTCCTCTCCATGACCTAAATCTAGGATTTAAAACTGTTTTGGGGGGGAGGTTCTGAGCACAGAACCATGATTACCCACTCACAGCATCTCTACCCCTACCCCCAACTTCTGCAATGCTAGAAGGGAAAGTGTTAAAAATAGTAAACATTTCTGTAATGTTTTAAAGTTTGCAAATCATTGTCCATTTATTCTATCCTTTGAGAGGCAGTAAGGTGTAGTGGCAAGAGAGCTGACCTCTGAGTCAGGAAGACCAGGTTCAAGGGGTCCCCCAATACACACTGTCCCTGGGCTGATCAACCTTTCAATAATTTGGGCAACTATAAATTGCAGAGAAGTTGCTGCCTGCCAGATGAAATCATAGATTCAATCCCTGTTCCTACCTGTCTCATTTGAACCTTATAACCATCTCATGAAGGAGTTATAACAGGTAGCATTGCTTCCCCGTTGAGAGATAAAGAAACTGAGGCAACTAGGTGGCATGTAGTGGATAGAGTGCTGGCCTGGAATCAGGAAGACCTGAGTTCAGATCTGATCTCAGATTCTTCCTTGCTGTGTGAACCTGGGCAAGTCACTTAACCTTTGATTGCCTGAAAAAAAAAAGACAAGAAAAAAATCGAGACTCAGAGATTATGAACTGACTTTGCTATAATTGCATAGCTAATAATGGACAATAGTGGCCTCCCTCTCTAGGAGAGTACATTATCCTTCCTTTTCCTCAACCCCTCACAATTTGAACTCTGGATGCCTCCCCAAACCTCAAAAGTCTCCTTGAGGTTTTAGGGACCTAAGGGCGCCTAGTGGTGCAGTAGACAGCATGATGAGCCTAGAAGGGTTCAAATGCGGCTTCAGATACTCACTAGTTCTGTGACCCAGAACAAGAAACTCAATCTCTGCCTCAACAGTAAAATGAGGCTAGTAATCGTACTTCCCCCATAGAGTTGTTATGAGGATCAATTGAGTTACACCTGTAAAGTGCTGTGCCTGGTACGAAGTAGACTTAATAAATACTAATTCTCTTCCCTCCTCATGTGGTACATTCATCCTCAGCCCAGGGTTCATCACTGCCATGTTCCTAGGGCCATTAAAACTTACCAAGATAGATCAATCCTGCCAGAGGAAAAGAAAAAGGCAGAAACTGCTGGCCAGGTAACTTAGGAGTGAATGGCTAGAAATAGTAGCTCTACTTTTAATGTCGCTCGTAATGTAGGAAGAATTTCTGCTCAGTATGTCAGAGAGCACCACCAAAAAGTGTCCAGAAGAGATTGCAAAAGGGCTTGTCAGCATCCTTTAAAATCATAGTGAGGCAGCTGGGTAGCTCAGTGGATTGAGAGCCAGACCTAGAGACGGGAGGTCCTAGGTTCAAATCCGGCCTCAGACACTTCCCAGCTGTGTGACCCTGGGCAAGTCACTTACCCCCCATCGCCTAGCCCTTACCACTCTTCTGACTTGGAACCAATACATAGTATTGATTCCAAGATGGAAGGTAAGGGTTTATTTTTTTAAATATTTTTTTAAAAAGAAAAGAAAATCATAGGGTACAAGTGACTACCTAGAACCATAGCTCATAAGTGGCTACCTAGACCCATAGCTCCTGAGTGGCTACCTAGACCCATAGCTCAGAAGACCTGGGAGGGAACTTAAAGATCCACTTCCCAACTGGTACCTTCCATAGTGCCATATGATACTATGACATCAATGAATTGAATTATATTTTCAGAAACTGAGGCTAACTGGTGCCTTCCAGTTCTAATTATACATTGCTGTGACATTAATTAATTGAGTTACATTTCAGGAAACTGAGACTAACCGGTACCTTACAGTTCTAATTGTATAGTACTATGACATTAATGAATTGAAGTACATCTCAGGAAACTGAGGCCAACTGTTGCCTTCCAGTTATAGTTATACATTGCTATTATATTAATTAATTAAGTTACATCTCAGGAAACTGAGGCCAGAGGGAGCCTGAATGACCTCTTCAAGGTTATAGTTAAGAAAAACCAAAGAAGAAAATCAAAATCAAGAAGAGCGTGAAGATGAGGAAGATGCTCAGAGCTCCAACTCCAAAGAGCATCATTTGTATTTCAATCCAATCAGAGAACTTAATGACAGAACCGAAGCTAGAAAGGGAGTCTCTTACTCTGAGCCCGATGCTCTTTTCTCCCTTCCATGCAGCATTTTCTATGTGTGGATGGGCAGTTTTGATTTCAGGGACAGAAGGGTAGGAGCAGAGATAGAAAACCACATATTAAATTCATTTTGAAACTGCCAATGGCGCCATAATTAGCAGCTGTCCTATTTGCTACTAGCTAGCTCCAGGTAACTGGGAGCACCTGGTGGTCCCTTGAAAGTAGTAAACTTGCATGGATCCCTCGAGCTACATCCTAGGGAAATGGGGACACTCCATAACTATTCAGTATTATGATGATGTTCTTTCTTGTTAATTTTTATGGATGGTGCTTAAACGGCAGGTGGCCTGACCGGAATTTTCTTTCCACAGGGCAGCAGAAGTGAAAGGAAATCACCAGGAGTTCAAATAGCACTGGGAATAAGCAGACCCGGCCGTAGCAATTACAGTGTTTTCTGTCAGGGCTGACCTTTAAGGAGATAGCCTCAATTATAAAAGGTCAATGCCTCTTTGCTCTGGCACTAGTCAAATGTAGCCAAACATCTCTCCCAGAATTCCTTTCAGTAGTACCCAGGACGAATCTAGGGCTCTTGGGCAGTTTTGAAACACGGTTCTTTGCTAAATGTGAGGTGTTACATAGGGGTGCAGACTGAGAAGTGAGCACGTGTATTTTAAAATGACCAAGATCAATTTTTAGAAATTCTCTAACAAGTTTTGGAAAATAATCTGGTCCTTTGAAAATAACCAGTGGTCTCTAAGAGCCACTCAAAATGGGCTCTTCATGAATACTTATTGGTTTGGACTGGAAGATTCTTCTAGAGAAGAGAGGAACGGAGCATGAATATGCTACATTATGTGGCTGTTTTACAGTAGAAATAATAATAATTGGCATTTTATCTAGTGCTTCAAAGTTTATAAAGCTCTTCACCTATTTTATCTCATTTGATACTCTCAATAACTCTGTGAAATAGGTGCTATTATTCCTCCCCAAGCTGGGTAGCATAGTGGAGAGAGAGTCAAGTCTGGAATCTGGAGGACCTGGGTTCAAATTTGGCCTTACACACATTCTAGCTGTGTGATCCTGGGCAAGTCATTTAATTCCTATTGCCTAGCCCTTACTGCTTTTTTTTTTTTAATTTAGAATTGATACTTAGTATGGAGTCTAAGACAGAAGATAAGGGGGTTTTGTTTTGTTTTGTTTTTAAAGAAAGGGGCACAAAATATCAATAATATGGAAATAGGTCTTGATCAATGACACATGCAAAACCCAATGGAATTGCGTATCAACTATGAGAGGGGATTGGGCAGGAGGGTAGAGAAAGAATATGAATCTTGTAACCATGGAAAAATATTCCAAATTAACTAATTAAATAAATTTTAAAAATAAAATAAAAGAAAGAAAGGGGCACAGCTAGGTGGCTCAGTGGATTGAAGGCCAGGTCTAGAGACAAGAGGTCCTGTGTTCAAATATGGCCTCAGGCACTTCATAGCTGTGTGATCCTGGGTAAGTCACTCAATCCCCATTTCCTTTTCTACATTGGAACTAATACACAGTATTGATTATAGGATGAAAAGTATATAATTAGATTTTTCTCCCCAGGACTCTAAATCCCAGCTTCCCATGTTCCTTCTCACTTTAGGTGCTAATATAGGGAGGATATAAGTTTTGTGTAGCTCTGCACCCTCTTTCTCTCTCTTCCCAAGATTGCAGCTGTGGAAGCTGGCTTTGAGCCAGGAAGGAGAACTTACAAGGTCTTATTTTTGTTAGATAATTAGGTTTTTATACTTCTATTTCATCTTTCTTCCTACTACTTCAAGTGATTATTAATAAACTTTATAAAATTAATACTTGGAGTTATTGATATTGATTTAAATCTTACAGAAAGTAAGAGTTTAAAAAATTTTTTTTGAAGAAGAAAGAAAAAAATTAATCTGGTCTTTATGACTAAATGACTCAGTTCAAACCATGTACTCTGGGACTCCATTTCCTCCCCTGTAAAAGGGAAGAGGAAGGATCGAACTGGAGGACCTCTAGACTTCCTCCTAGGGGTAAGACTGTGATCAGATCTACTTCCTTCATCTTCTTCATCTTCCCAGGCATTCAACAGGAATTCAGTTACACAGATTAGGACCATGATGTGGGGAATGATTTTGAAGAAGGTTCAGCAGCGTCCCATTGTCTCTAGGATAAAATTACAGACTTCCAGTTTTCTTTTTAAAGCCCTTCAGAATAGGATTCCAGCCTCCTTTTCCAGGGGCCATACTTATACCTTCCCTTCCTGCACTCAACATTCCAAGAAACTGACCTACTTGTTCTTCAACAATGTGAATTCCACATATCACATTCCGCCTCCCTTTCAGGTACTCCTTACTCTCTCTCTCTCTCTCTCTCTCTCTCTCTCTCTCTCTCTGTCTGTCTCTCTCTCTCTGTCTCTCTCTCTCTCTCTGTCTGTCTCTCTCTCTCTGTCTCTCTCTCTCTCTCTGTCTCTCTGTCTCTCTCTCTCTGTCTCTCTCTCTCTCTCTCCCCCTCCCTCCCTCTCTCTCTCTCCCCTTCCCTCCCTCTCTCTCTCTCCCCCTCCCTCCCTGTCTCTCTCTCTCTCCCTGTCTCTCTCTCTCTTCTCTCTCTCTCTCTCTCTCTCTCTCCTCTCTCTCTTTCTCCCCCTCTCTCCCTCCCTCCCTCCCTCTCTCTCTCTCTCTCTCTCTCTCTCTCTCTCTCTCTCTCTCTCTCTCTCTGAATCTCTAGCCTCCTTCACAGAGCTTAGCTCTAGGGCTATCCCTCTCCACAGAGCACTTTGGAGACACCACTTGCTAGCTAGGGCATCCTTATTGGAAATTATTTTGGAATAATTGCTATGCAAACATGTTGTTTCCCCTTCATTAGAATGTGAACTCTTTGAGGGTGACACTATTTCACTGTTGCTTCTGTAAAAAGACCTCTTGGTGTGTGGCATCCAGCATAGGGTTTGACACATCACAAGCACTTCATTTATTTATTTATTTGTTTATTTATCGATCTATTTATCTGGTTCTTTATTTATTTATCTGTTTGTTTATTTTTAAACCTTACTTTCCATCTTGGAATCAATACTGTGTATTGGCTCCAAGGCAGAAGAGTGGTAAGAGCTAGGCATTTGGGATTTAGTGACTTACCCAGGGTCACACATTTGGGAAGTGTCTGAGGCCAGATTTGAACCTAGAACGTCCTATCTCCAGCCTGGGCTCTCTATTCGCCCAGCTGTCCCTACTTTGCTCTTTTTTTGACTCAAATACTTTGCAAGGAGAAATGCAGCCACCTCCATGGGTCTTGGGTTCCTTTCCTGACTTTGGCAGTCATCAGGCATTTATTAAAGACTGATGATGTGCCAGGGCTAGAGATACGGAGATTAAACACTCTCACTAAGGAGTTCACATTCTCATGTGAAAGATAATGCAGACCTGACCAGGTACATATAACCATTCTGGTGAGCAATCTGGATTGATGCCCAAAGAGTTATAAAACTGCATACCTTTGGACCCCGCTAAAATTAGTTTTGTTTTCTAAAGTGATCAGGGAAAAAGGGAAAAAAAACCCTTAAAATAAAATAGAATAAAGTATTTTAAAATAAATATAATATAATATTTTAAAATATTTTAGGATAAAAATATTCTAAAATATTTATAACAGCTCTCTTTGTGGTGGCAAAGAAGTGAAAATTGAAGAGATGCTCATCAATTGGGAAATGGCTAAACAAGTTGTGGCATTGGGTTATGATGGAATACCACCAAGCCTTAAAATATGATGGGCAGGTTAATTTTGGAAAAAAACATAAAAAGATATACATGAAATTATTATAAAGATGAGACAAGCAGAACCAAGAGAACATTCTATCCAGCAACAAAAATATTATTTGAAGAATGGCTTCTGTGTGTCTCTCTCCAGAGAAAACTGATAAATAGAAATAAGTAAGACGTAGTTTTAGATATACATATCTTTTTTGATATGATGCCTTCTCTAATGAGGGCAGAAGAGGGAAGGCGTGACCTGGGCATTTTAATGTAGCAAATGAACAAATAAATACATTTAAATGCAATAAGATCTATACTGAGTAGATTGAATGGAACCTCAGGGGGCTGGTATTAGCAGATGGATGGACCAAGAGAGGGCTCCTACTGAGTGTATATTTGAGCTGAGACTTGAAGAAACCAGGAAGCTGCGAGGCAGAAACAAGTGGGAAGAATGTCCCAGGCATAGATGAGAACCAGAGCAAAGGTGTAGAATTCAAAGATGAAGCGTGGAGCTCAGTGAATAAATAGGCCAGTGAACCTAGATCGGACAGTGTGTGAAGGTTTAAGGCTTGCAAAGCCCTGGGAATAAGCAAAATCTACCATACTAATTACGGTGTTTTCTGTCAGTCTGACCTTTAATAAAGAAGATAGTTTTAAAATAAAGTATGAGAAGACCGAATGAAAAAGTAGAAGGAGTCAAGTATGAAGGCCAAACAGCTTTTGTATTTGACCTAGAAGTTATAAGAAACCGATGGCACTATTGGCAGGAAGTGTCTGACATGATCAGACCTGTTTTAGGAAAACTAATTTGATAGCACAGTGGAGGATGGGTTAGAGTTGGGAGAAATGAATCAAGAAACCCAATGAGGAAGCTGTAGTAAAATTCTGGTCATGACACATGTAATACCCAGTGGAATTGTGCATCAACTATGGGAAGGGGTAGAGGAGGGGAGGGAGGGAAAGAATATGATTCTTGTAACCAAGGAAAAATGTTCTAAATTGACTAAATAAGATTAAAATGAAAAATGAAAAAATGAAAAAAAAAAGTTTGGTCATGAGACTATGAGAGTTTCTCCTAGAGTGGTGGGTGTGTGAATATAGAGAAGAGGACATTAAGTGAAGGATGTAGTGAAGGGATAAATTACAAGACTTGACAACACAGTTGTCAAAAATTTTTTCTACATGTAATCAAAAAAAAGTTTAAGGAGGCAGATGGGTAGCTCAGTGGACTGAGAGCCAGGTCTAGAGACGGGAGGTCCTAGGTTCAAGTCTGGACTCAGACACTTCCCTACTGTATGACCCTGGGCAAGTCACTTAACCTCCATTGTCTAGCCCTTACTGCTTTTCTACCTTGAAACCAATTCACAGTATTGATTACAAGATGGAAGGTGAGGTTTTTTTTTAAAAAAAGGTTAAATAAATGCATAAATAATAAAATAAGGTATTGCATGATAGAACTGTTATACTATATCAGACTATTTACTGTCTCAGGAATTGGGAGGGGAAGAAAGAGTTGAATCTGAATTGCAAGATGCCAGATAATAATTGCCAAAAAGTGTTTCTATGTGTAATTGAAAAAAAATTAAGTTAAATAATAAATGAATGAAAAGACCTGATGACAGATTGGATATGTAGGGTGAATGAGAATGAAGAGTTGAATGTGTCACTGACATTGGAACTTGATTGACTGGGAGGGAGGAGAGTGGTCCCCTTGTCAGTGACAGTAAAGTTGGGAAGGGAAGAGGGTTTGAGAGAACGTTCAGTTCTGCTTTGAACATGTTGAGTTTAGATGCTTAGGGAATTTTCAATTTGAGATGTCCAACGGTGATGATTGACTAAAACTTGAGACAGAGGGCAGGGCTGCATATATAGTTCTAGGAATTATTTGAAAAGATATAACTGAAGCCATGGAAGCTGATGAGATCATCAAGGAAGAAAAATAAGGCCCAAGGACAAGCACTGGGGAGAAAACCTCTATTATTGGGTGTGATTTGGATGAATATTTAACAAAAGAATTCAAGAAGGAAAGAGTAGTCAAGCAAGTAGAAGGAGAACCAGGAGGACGTGTCTGGAGAACCTAGAAGAGAGATTATCCAGAGGAAAGGGATGACTGATAGTGTTAAAGATGGCAGAGAGGTTGAGAAGGATGTGGATTGAGAAAAACTCGTTGAATTTGACAATTAGGAGACCACCGATAAATTTGGAGAGGGAAGTTTCAGTGAGTAACGCATCTAGATGCAATTTTTCAGAGTAAAATATTTAGTACATTGGCAACTTGGTGTTAACAATCTCCACACACATGGGAGACTATCAATCCAAAGACTGTAATTTCTCCTCACAGGGACCAGGTGATAAGGGCAAGGAGTTTAGTGAAGACATGGTTACTATATAAGATACACACCAGTTCCAAGAAGTTGGCATCTTGCCAAGGCAGATGTGCCTGGGAAGCAGAGGGATTCCTGAACTGATGCCAGTTCCAGAGAGAGGCCCAGGGTCACCAGGCTACAAAAAAGATTATGTCTGAGCTAAAGGTACTAAAGGAGTAGTTCTGGAGGCCATTTCCCTATTGGGTTTTTACTGGGTTCTGGTATATTCATCAAACAGGAAACTGGAGTCCTTGATCCAATGGTGCTTTGGAAATTTATTCCCTTTTTATTTATGATTGTCAGTCAACAGAAGTTTTCTGGAAAAGTGTGATGATCAGACTTTGGGGGCCACTTTCCTTGGTGCTTCCCAGGATACTATCAGTCATAGCATTAAAGTACTTATTTTTGCATATGATTGATATTTGTAATAGAAGTTAGACTCATAAAATCCTCGAAATAGGTTCAGAATTTTTCAGAATAACCAGCAAATACCTGATAGTGGTTAATGTTTGATAACAATTAGATATAGGAACTTGACCCAGGGAAATAACCAGCAGTTCTTTCTAGAACAAAATCCACAGAATGTGCCTGGACACAGGCAAAAGTAAGGAGGAGATCCTAAGGGAAGAACTCAGGGTAAAACGAATTGGGAAATAATTGAACAACAGTGTAGAAATGCTCTTTTTTGGTCTTCCTCTCTGCCATACCTGAGAGACTGATGGATTATGCAATCATAATGAAATTCAAAAATTTAGAGAGACAGACAGAGACATAAAGGCAGATAGATATAGCTACTCTGTGTGTGTGTGTGTGTGTGTGTGTGTGTGTGTGTGTGTGTGTATAATCCCTTTGATTAACAGGGAGCACAACAGGCCAAAATAGGACTTGGGGGAAGAGGGAGCTGGCCTCCATGAATGGAATCTTCATATTTGATACTTTAAGTGACTCTGGGGATTTATATAACTCTTTAGGGTCCCCATTTGGTTTGGCTTCTTTTAATAAAAAACTTTTATCTATTTTATCTTGCTTATACTTGGGAATTATTTGCAGGATACCAGAGAATACTACACCTCTGTGTGAACTGGGACTATGAAAGTGAGAAAATCCCCCCAAGTATTATCCTGTTCTACAGAGAAAGAAATTGAGATTCTGAGAGATTAATGCATCTAGAAAAATGGACAATCCAGTACTGGAATCCAAGGGTTCTGACCAGGAATCTAGTGTTCAGTGACCTCTCTATTGTGACTATGAGAATCAAAAGAGCATATTAGGAAGCAAAATGGGACTCCATTTAACTTAATTCTCAGATGCCCTAAATGCACCACTGGGATAGCCCCAAGAGGAACTGTGATCATGTCATGGATATATGATCAGCCCAGACATATTACATTGGTTAAGTCAAGAAGCATTTATAATTTGCTTGATATATTCCAGACACTGTGATAAGAGATGGAGATAAAATTATAAGTAGAAAGAAAGTCTCTGCCCTCAAGGAGTTTACATTTTAATAGGGGAAGATGACATATAAAAGGAAGCTGGAAAGTGGTAGGGAGGAAAGGAGAGGGATGGCATTGTAGAGAAAGTCAGAGAGAAGGAGCAATTAGGTGGTTCAGTGGACAGAGGCCAGGCCTGGGGTCAGGAGGAACTGGGTTCAAATCTGACCTTAAACAATTCCTAGCTGTGTGGCCCTGGGCAAGTCACTTAACTGCAATTGCCTAGTCTTACTGTGCTTCTGCCTTGGAACCCATAGCTAGTATCACTTCTAAGACAGAAGGTAAAAATATTTATTTAAAAAGTCAGAGAGTCAATAGTGTAGCCTAGAGATGAATGAAGATCATTAAGGATTAGATTTCTTGACATAAATGAAAAAAAAAAGAAGCAAAATAACCTCAGGTCTTATCTTCACTTCGGCTTGTGGCTGACCAAATAGGACCTAAAATGTGTGCACCATCCAGAAAAAATAAGCAATTGGTGATCATCCATTGCTGTTGCCATGACATTAACAAATAAGGATAACTGGCTTTTAGAAGGGTTTAAAGGCAGTCAGGAGATAATGGGCTTCCAATTCAGCCCCTTTCCTGGCTGTGTCTCCATGAACAAGTATTTAACCTCTCTTGAGTGTTTGTAGCTACCTACCTCGCTGAGTTGTTTTAAAGTCAAATAAACTTATGTATATGAAGTACCATGTAAATGTCAGCTGTTATCATTTTAAGAAAAGTGTAAACCCTCACATACAAGATCAATGCCTAGAATATAATTTCCCTGAAGACAGCAGAAAAAAAAAGTAATTACATGTTATGTTTCTTAATAATAACTTTGCAGGAATCAAGGCTTGTTCACATGATGTATAATTTACACATTTGGCTGGATTATTTTGATTAAAGAAAATCAAAAATAATTTTAAATGGTCACTTGAGAAGTAAGTATAGCAATAATTCCTGGCTTGAAACTAATATAAAGATTTGCTTATTGCTTTGCAGGTCCAGATGAATTTTATGTCCCTCTATCCATTTACCCATTTTCTAGTTAGCAGGTGAATCTCATCCATGAAAAATAATCATTTGAGAAAAAAATGAAATTCTTGAGCAAAATATTTCCTTTCTAACTTTTCTTTTAGAATTCCTATTTGGTCCCTTAAACAATAGTTAGCTTTCATTCTCATCCTTCCTTTCTTTTTTCTAAGATGATCATCTTCAAAAATTAACATTTTGTAGTTATCTTGGCCCATTCTTCCAATTTTGCAGGGCATAATAATGTACTCTGAAGATTCACGGAGACAAGAAAATCTCCTGTCTGATTCTTTCTTCAAATAGTACTGTCCTATTAGGTGATGGCTTTCCTGATTGCTGGCTAACAATTTTCTAATGGAAACCACTTAGAGATGGATCCTGAGTGGCATCCCACAGCAATAGACCCCCAGCAGAAATGACTACTTATCCTACCCCTTATCATGCCATTAAACACAGATTTTGCACAGGGAATAGATTTCTGAGTTAATGCCACTTTTTATAATTCATGGGGTCAGGATAGAGTCACAATGAGGATAGTAAGGTTGAGACTTTGCTCCAGGGCACTGAGGATAGTCGGTTTCCAGGGGGCATATTTCCTTCCTAAGTCTATACAATATTATAGACCACCCACTTCTTCACCTGATCTCAAAGAGCTACTCATCTTCTATTATTGTGGTACCCCTCTCTATGGACCTACTTTCCCTATCAGCCTAGAAATGGGATGCCTCTCCCCCCTTTTGAGGAGGCTGTCCTAGTTACTCTACTAGGTCAAGGTATAGAGGGATGCAATCTTCCTCCCTCCCCCCCCACCCCCCGCCCCTTTCCTCTCTTCCCTTTTAAACCTTCAGTGGGCTCCCATCTATCCTTTCATCTATCCTTCCATCAAAATGTATTAAGCTCCCACTATATTTGTGGTTGTTCAGGTGCTTCAGTCATGCCCAACTCTTTGTGAACCCATTTGGGGTTTTCTTGGTAAAGATACTGCAGTGGTTTTCCATTTCCTTCTCCAGCTCATTTTACAGTTGAGGAAACTGAGACAAAAAGGGGTTGGTAACTTTCCCAGTCACACAGCTAATAAGTATCCGAAGCCAGATTTGTATTCGGGAAGATGAGTCTTCCTGACTCCAGGACCAAAACTCTATCTGGCCATCTAGCTGCCTACTATGTGCCAGGTATTAAAAGTGCATAGACCAAAATGAAACAATCATTGCACTCCAGGAGCTTTTATCCAAGGGTCTATCTCACCTTGATCTTCAATTTGTAGGCTAGAGAAAATAGCTTATTATATGTCAGAAATAGTTGTATCAATTTTAGATTGAAATTTGACAAGAAGCATTTCAAGAATCTATAATCAACTATGATTTGAGCTTTATAGTTTTAGACACTAGGGAAAATATGGATAAAACTGATGCTCAAGGCACAAAAGACAATTTAATTTCCTTCTTACATATAGTAAGATGATTTGAGAATGAGATTGATCAAGAATATCTAAAGAAAGAACTTTTCTTCGTTTTTGAAGAGTAAAAATGAACTCACGATTTTGAATACTGTCAGAAAACCTCATTTATTTTTTTTAAATTATGATGCGAGTTCTTTTACTTCTAGAATTTTGATTCATGCACAATTAAACATCAATGATTCCCTTTCATTTGCCCTGAAAATTACCCCCCAATAATTGTGCTTTTATTCACAGGGTATATCTTACTAATTGACCTTGGGTTTGATGTGGAATGCAAAATGAGACATAACTTTTCAAGTTCTAGTTGATGATTCTAAATTCCCAGAGAGATCTGCCTTTGTTAATGCTGAATTTTAATTTGGAAAGCATCAACAGTGATCAGCAGCAGAAAGATACAGTTTCAACTAAGCCCATTACTTTGACAGAAGTTGTTGGGTTCTGCAATTAATTCTTGTCCTTGGATCAATGGATTTCATAAACTGCAGATCAACCGTGACAAGATAGAACAAATAAAATCGTTAATGAAATCCTGATAACACAGAACAATAGATTGTGAATTTAGGTCAGTTTGTCTACTTTGAAACATTTTCCCTCTGTAGTATTTCATACTTGACTAATCTTTATTGTGCACTTGACATGTTGTGTAATTGATCAGAGGCCAAATGGAACCCACATTTATACTGAATATTTACTTGTAAAATGTGTAGAAAGACCTTCAAAGGAATAATATTCTGACAAACATGAATACCTACATTTTTAACTCTTTTGCCCCGGAAATGTGTTATTTTTTTTCTTTCCTAAATATACAAGCTCTTTGCCCCTCCTTTTCCCTTTTCCTCTCCTTAAAAAGCTTTTTGGCTTCAAAATAAAAAAGCTTCAGGTCCTTAATAAAAGCAAATGGAAATGGAAAATCGAGGCAATAAAGAAATTAATCAGTGTTTTTGGCAAAATTTTCTTCAGGATGGAGAAGCATAGAGGACTTGTGCCATAGGGGATCTGAATTCATTAAAAATACAGAGCAGAGTCATTAGAAATCTCCAGCCTCAGTGAGTCATAGGTATGACAGGGCCATTGGAGGCTCAGATTGAGGAACCAAGTGATTTTTCACATTGGATCATGGCCAGAGTTGGAAGAGCTAGAAGGTTATTTGGGGTCCACTGAGTCCAACTCCTTCATTTTATAAATGGGGAAACTGAGAAACAGAAAGGTCAAGGGATCTCCCCCAGAATCACATAGATAGAAAAGTGTCTAAGCTGAAACTTAAACCCTAGTCTTATAACTCCAAGTCCAGAGTTCTGTACATTACGGCTGAGGTGTCAGAAGCTGTCCTGAGGGCCAGTACTCATGAGAGGGGCAAACATTCTCAACATTCCTGAGAAGGGATTAACTGGATTAAAATATAATTGGGAAATATTTAAGAAAATAAATTATAATGTAAATAATGTTACATTTTAAAACTAAGGCATTATGAACCTTCAGGGATCCATTTTAGGGATCAGTGATACTAGAGGAGTCCCTTCCACATCCTGACTTTCCATAACATGGGTTTTGGTAGAACTCAGGTTGGCATAAAAAATTAAATGGGAATTTGGAGGGAGTTTTGCAGAAGTTGCCGATGACACACAAAGGCCAGCAGACAACATGGGAAAAGTTTAGAAATTTACAAATGCATAAAATACATAATATAAACATTAATACCATAAATATACACAAGATCATTTTTAAAGTTAAAATAAATAAAAAGTTAAAGTTTGATGAAAAGAACATGAAAGCATAACTTTACCTGGATTTTCCATAGCTCCCATGATGTGGAAGGTATGCCCATATTGCACAAGATCTTTTCATCCCATTATATCAGGATATCTCTTGGGTGTATCTCATCCTCTAGCATCTGGCTTGGAATTCACTGACTCAGATGCCATGCTAGAACTCCTGGTGACCTATATTTCCAGTAATTGGAAGTACAAGCTACCAAAGAAAGAAGAACCCTCATCTACCCCAAAAGCCAACACAGGACTCTGGAGAATCATAACAAATCAGTGGTTCCCCTCCCTACCCCTCCTACCTTCTATGGCTGACAATCTCCAACCTCCTCTTCTTGTTTCTATGACTTAAGGTAAAAAGAGGCCAAATCCCTTCTGCCAACTACCTCTTATCATACTCATGTCCAAGGCCCCCTCAACTCTCTTTCTCTCTCTGCAATCTATACCCTCCTCTTCCCACCGATCTTTCTCCTTCTAAACCTACTCTTCTTCTTCTAAGATTAATAATTCCACTTCTGGGTAAGCATGGCGAAAGTCTAAAGGTGGGTCACTTCTTCTCCCCAGCACACACCGACAAGGACTACCCCAAAAGACCTTAAGAATCCTTTTCAGAGGAGCGGAAGAGTTGTACAGTAGGGTGCAGCATTGAAGGTGCCTGGGATTGGGGCTTTTCCAGTCTATAAGAGGGGGAAAGGGCTTCCACCCAAATGTGAGCCAATCCACCCTCCCCCATCCCCATCTATAGAGCCAGAGCCAGAACTAGCACACGCCAAGACGAGTGAGCAAGAGGCACCTCTGGAGTGATCAAGGGGAACCTCTGGGTCCTTGGGAGCTGACTAGGACTACAGGGGACCCACCCCTGAAATCAGCTAGGTGGGAAACCCCAGCATGCAAGAGAGCACAGACCTTAGGTGCCTGGAGCCAGCCTGCCCACCAGAACCAGGGAGTTAGTGAGGATTACTTCTAGAGTGAGCAAGGGGCACTTCTAGGTCCTTGGGAGCTGACAAGGACTGTCAGAGATCTACCCTTGAAAGTAACTAGACTGGAAATCCAGGTGGGCAGGAGAGCGCAGACCGTGAGCACCCCTGGGAAGGTAGCACCGAGAAGAGCTGCAAAGGACTGTGGAGATTTGAGAGTTTGCCTCAGGCAAAATCCTCGCCCCTTAACTCCATACACAGAGCACCTGTTCAGCTGACTCAGATTTCTGACTAAAGAGGGAAGGGAAAACATCCAAGAAAATGACTAATTATGCACAGGAGCCTCAAAATCCTTCCAAAAAACCCAAAAAGAAGGCTGTGACCCTCAAGAAATTTTACAGAGGAAAAACCCAGGCTACAGAGGAAATACTGGATGAAATTCAAACAAAGGCAAAACCTAAAACAAAACAAAACAAAAACAAAAACAAAACAAAACAAAAAACAGAAATTGTCCACAAGCCCTGGAAGAATCTCAATTGGAGCTTATCAAAAAGATGGAAGCCTTCTGGAAAGAGAAGTGGGAAATGGTTTTAAAAAATGAAGAAATCATAGCTGAATACCAAAAAGTTAAAACAGAAAACCAAAAGATTATAACAGAAAACCAGGCCTTAAGGACCAGAATGGAGCAACTGGAAACCAATGATCTTACAAAACAGCAAGAATTAATCAAGCAAAGTAAAAAGACTGACAAAATAGAAGAAAACATAAAATATCTCACTGACAAGGTGACAGATCAGGAAAACAGAGGAAGGAGAGACAATTTGAAAATCATTGGTCTACCTGAAAAGCCAGAAATAACCAGAAACCTTGACACCATACTACAAGAGATCATCCAAGAAAACTGCCCTGAAGTTCTTAAACAAGGGGGCAAAATAGACATTGAAAGAGTTCATAGAACACTCTCTACACTAACCCCCTCTCTCCCCCCCAAAAAAAACAACTCTCAGAAATTGCCAAATTCCAGAGCTTTCAAACTAAGGAGAAAATCCTACAAGAAGCCAAAAAGAAACAATTCAGATACAAAGGAGCACCAATCAGGATCACACAAGACCTGGCAGCTTCCACACTAAAGGGCCGCAAGGCCTGGAACACAATATTCAGAAAGGCAAGAGAACGGAGTCTTTAACCAAGAATCACCTATCCATCAAAACTGAATATATACTTCCAGGGGAAAGTATGAGCATTCAACAAAATAGAAGATTTCCAAGTATTTGTAAGGAAAATACCAGAACTAAGTGGAAAGTTTGATATCCAAACACAAAGATCAAGAGAAACATGAAAAGGTAAATATGAAAGAGAGGGAAAAGGAGAAAAATTATTTTTTTAATTCAAACTCTCTTCTTTAAGGGCTACAATTAGATCAAATTATATATTAATATATGGGTAAAATGTTATTTGTAACTCTCAAAAATGTTTCATTATTATAGTAAATAGAAGAACCATTCATAGGAAAAGATTGGGGCATTAAAGACTATAAAATGATATGTATAAAAGGGAGTGTGGAGAATTGATGATGGTACTAAGAGATACTTGAAGAAATAAAATAAATAGAATAATCTTTGTCACACAAAGATACAAATGGGAAGGGGAGGGAAAGAATACTCTTATAAGAAGGAGAGGAAGAGTGCTAATAGGTAATACTCGAATATTACTCTCAGTGAAATCAATTCTGAGAGGGAAGAGCATCTAGATCCATTGGGATCTTGAAGTCTATCTTATCCTACCAGGTAAGGAAGAAGAGAAAACTAAGGGAGGGAAGGAGAGGGTGGAGGGAACTTAAAAGACCCTAAAAAAACAAGAAGGGAACAAAAAGAGAGGGGCCAGAAAGAGAAGTATATTAAGGGAGGGGAATAGGGGAATTGACTAAAAGTAAACCACTGCTTTTTATTGCAAAAGAAGAAAGGTCAGAACTAGGAGAGGATATCAAAATGCTAGGGAATTCAAAAGTGACAATCATAACTTTGAACATGAATGGGATGAACTCATCCATAAAATGTAGATGAATAGGAGAGTGGATTAGAATCCAGAATCCTACCATCCGTTGTCTACAAGAAACACACATGAGGCGAGTAGATACTCACAAGGTCAGAATTAAAGAGTGGAGCAAGACCTATTGGGCCTCAACTGATAGAAGGAAGGCGGGAGTTGTAATCGTGATATCTGACAAAGCTGAAGTAAAAATAGACCTTATTAAAAGGGATAGGGAAGGTCAATACATCCCGATAAAAGGGAGTATAAATAATGAGGAAATATCACTAATCAACATGTATGTACCAAATGGTATAGCACCCAAATTTCTAATGGAGAAACTAGTAGAATTAAAGGAGGAAATAGATAGTAAAACTATACTAGTGGGAGATCTGAACCTACCACTATCAAATTTAGATGAATCAAATAAAAAAATAAATAAGAAAGAGGTAAAAGAGGTGAATGAAATCTTAGAAAAATTAGAATTAGTAGATATATGGAGAAAAATAAATAGGGACAAAAAGGAATACACCTTCTTTTCAGCAGCACATGGCACATTCACAAAGACTGACCATGTACTAAGGCATTAAAACATGGCATACAACTGCAGAAAAGCAGAAATAATAAATGCAACCTTTTCAGATCATAAGGCAATAAAAATAATGATCAGTAAGGGTAAATGGAGAGCCAAATCAAAAATTAATTGGAAATTAAATAATATGATTCTCCAAAATTGACTAGTCAGAGAACAAATCATAGAAACAATAATTTCATTGAAGAAAATGACAATGATGAGACATCCTTTCAAACCTTATGGGATGCAGCCAAGGCAGTACTTAGAGGAAAATTCATATCCCTGATTGCATATATTAACAAATTAGGGAGGACAGAGATCAAAGAATTGGAAATGCAAATCAAAAAACTTGAGAACAAACAAATTAAAAAGCTCCAGAAGAAAACCAAACTAGAGATCCTAAAAATTAAGGGAGAAATTAATAAAATCGAAAGTGACAGAACTATCAAGCTAATAAACAAGACTAGAAGCTGGTACTTTGAAAAAACAGACAAAAATAGACAAAGTACTGGTCAATCTAATTAAAAAAAGGAAAGAAGAAAGGCAAATTAACAGCATCAAGGATGAAAAGGGGGATCTCACCTCCAATGAAGAGGAAATTAAGGCAATCATTAAAAACTATTTTGACCAATTATATGGCAATAAATATGCCAATCTAGGTAATATGATAAATATTACAAAAATATTAATTGCCTAGATTAACAGAAGAAGAAATAGAATTCTTAAATAATCCCATATCAGAAAAAGAAATTGAACAGGCCATCAAAGAACTGCCTAAGGAAAAATGCACATGGCCTAATGGATTCACAAGGGAATTCTATCAAATATTCAAAGAACAGCTAATCCCAATACTATACAAACTATTTTACATAATAAGCAAAGAGGGAGTTCTACCAAATTCATTTTATGACACAAATATGGTACTGAATCCAAAGCCAGGCAGGCCAAAAATGGAGAACAAAAACTACAGACCAATCTCCTTAATGAACATAGATGCAAAAATCTTAAACAGGATACTAGCAAAAAGACTCCAGCAAGTCATCATGAGGGTTATTCACTATGATCAGTTAGGATTTATACCAAGAATGCAAGAATGGTTCAATATCGGGAAATCCATCCACATAATTGACCATATCAACAAGCAAACCAACAAAAATCACATGATTATCTCAATAGACGCAGTAAAAGCCTTTGACAAGAAACAACACCCTTTCCTATTATAAACACTAGAAACTATAATAGAAGGGTCTTTCCTAAAAAAAATAAATAGTATCTATCTAAAACCATCAGCCAACAACATCTGCAATGGGGATGAACTAGATGCATGTGTGTGAATGTGCATGTGAGTGAAACAAGGATGCCCATTATCAACTTTATTATTCAACATTGTACTAGAAACACTAGCAGTAGCAATTAGAGAAGAAAAAGAAATTGAGGGCATTAAAATTGGCAATGAAGAAACCAAGCTATCACTCTTTGTGGATGACATGATAGTATACTTAAAGAATCCTAGAGAATCAACTAAAAAGCTAGTGGAAATAATCAACAACATTAGCAAAGTTGTGGGATACAAAATAAACCCACATAAGTCATCAGCATTTCTATATATCTCCAACACATCTCAGCAGCAGGAATTAGAAAGAGAAATTCCATTCAAAATCACCCTAGACAATATAAAAAACTTAGGAATCTATCTGCTGACACAAACACAGGAAATATATCAACACAACTACAAAACACTTTCCACACAACTAAAACTATATCTGAGCAATTGGAAAAACATTAACTTCTCATGGATAGGACGAGCTAACATAATAAAAATGACCATCCTACCCAAACTTATCTATCTATTTAGTGCCATACCCATTGAACTTCCAAAAAAACTTTTTAACTGAATTAGAAAAAAAACATAACAAAGTTCATTTGGAAGAATAAAAGATCAAGGATATCCAGGGAAATGATGAAAAAAAATACTAATGAAGGTGACCTTGCAGTCCCAGATCTCAAACTCTATTATAAAGCAGTGGTCATCAAAACAATTTGGTACTGGCTAAGAGACAGAAAGGAGGATCAGTGGAATAGACTTGGGGTAAGTGACCTCAGCAAGACAGACTATGACAAACCCAAAGACCCCAACTTTTGGGACAAAAATCTACTATTTGATAAAAACTGCTGGGAAAATTGGAAGACAGTATGGGAGAGATTCGGTTTGGACCAATACCTCACACCCTACACCAAGATAAACTCAGAATGGGTGAATGACTTGAATATAAAAAAGAAGGATACAATAAGTAAATTATGTGAACACACAATGGTAGTAGTCTCTCGGTAACCGAGGATGACGATTGTCTTTGTGTGTTTTTGTGCACAAAGACACTTGTACATGAAGATTTAAGTGGAAAAGTCAATGCACAGAGACAGTCCCACTCTCTCAGCGTTGGAAGCCTGGGTCCAGTGGCACGAAAAGTCGTTACACCTGGAGACTTCCTCAGCTGCAATGGATGTCTGTGTTGTCTTTTGTGCTCCAACACGCCATAAGCACTCCACAGTGCCTTGCTGCATCTCCATCTCAGCCGTTGAACCTTCTTGTTGGTTTCTTCCGCCTGTTCCGCCAAAACAGTCTTCACATGCTGGGTGAGCAAAGCCCTGGTTCACCAGGGGTTGACAACCCAATGGCTACCCTCACAAGGTTTAGCCGGCCTGTCGAAGCCGTTGCCCAGGGTGTGCCACAAGTGAGAGCTGGTTTTCAGGTGAGGGTCAGAGGCTGGAGAGCTGCCCTAGGAGGGCACAACAAGCCCTCCATACCAAAGATATTACTCCTCCCTGAGCACCCCATACACACAATAGTATGTCTGATAAAGTCAGGCCATTGGGAAGGGAAAGAATTTAAAACTAAGCAAGACTTAGAAAGAATCACAAAATGTAAAATAAATAATTTTGACTACATCAAATTAAAAAGGGTTTGTACAAATAAAACCAATGTAACTAAAATCAGAAGGGAAGCAACAAATTGGGAAACAATCTTCATAACAAAAACCCCTGTCAAAGGTCTAATTACTCAAATTTACAAAGAGCTAAATCAATTTTACAAAAATCAAGCTATTCTCCAATTGATAAATGGGCAAGGGACATGAATAGGCAATTTTCAGTCAAAGAAATCAAAACTATTAATAAGCACATGAAAATGTGTTCTAAATTTCATAATCATAGAGATGCAAATCAAAACAATTCTGAGGTATCACCTCACACCTAGCAGATTGGCTAACATGACAGCAAAGGAAAGTAATGAATGCTGGAGGGGATGTGTCAAAGTTGGGACATTAATGCATTGTTGGTGGAATTGTGAATTGATCCAGCTATTCTGGATGTCAATTTGGAACTATGCCCAAAGGGCGAGAAAAAACTGTTTGCCTTTTGATCCAGCCATAGCACTTCTGGGTTTGTACTCCAAAGAGATAATAAGGAAAAAATAAATGTACAAGAATATTCATAGCTGCGCTCTTTGTGGTGGAAAAAAAACTGGAAAATGAGGGGATGCCCTTCAATTGGGGAATGGCTGAACAAATTGTGGTATATGTTGGTGATGGAATACTATTGTGCTAAAAGGAATAATAAATTGGAGGAATTCTATGGGAACTGGAATAACCTCCAGGAAGTGATGCAGAATGAGAGGAGCAGAACCAGGAGAACACTGTATACAGAGACTGATACACTGTGGTACAATCGAATGTAATGGACTTCTCCATTAGTGTCATTGCAATGACCCTGAACAATCTGCATGGATTCTATGAGAAAAAACACTATCCACAAGCGGAGGACAAACTGTGGGAGTAAAAACACCAAGGAAAGGCAACTGCTTGACAACAGGGCCAAGGGGATATGATTGGGGATGTAGACTCTAAATGAACATTCTAGTGCAAATACCGACAACATGGAAATGGGTTCTGATCAAGGTGTAAACCTCAAATTTCCTTAGACTTATAAATGTTGGAAATTTCACCATTGGGATATTTCATACTTGGAAAATTTCTTACTGATAGTCTATTGGAATGGGAACCCCATTGGCATGGGAGGTTCCTTCTCTTCCCTTCTTAAGATTACTTTAGGACAGAAACCTTTTGCTGAACAATGGAAAGGACTTTGACCTATGCTTAAGCATAGAACAGGAATTTCTTTGAGTCTTGATTGATTTTAGAATTGATACAATGGAGATACTTGGAATCAATCTCCACCCTATTCAGTCCTAATAGGATTGAGTAAGGGCTGCAGCCTAGATCAAAATTTAATTATTCCAATATCTACCCTACTCAGGTTAACAGGATTTAGAAAGGGCTGTAGCAAAGGAGTAAAGATTTAATCATTTGAAAATATGACCTTCAACAGACATGTGCAAAAGCCAGAAACCTCTGGGCGGTCCTGGGTTAAGCTAGAGCCTCCATTGGCACAGGGAAATTGATGAACAGTGATTGGTAGATGGGAGAACTGAGGGGAGGAACTTGGATGGTTTCCTTAAAGATAGGGGGTCTGAAGACTCCAGGGGAGGTGGAGAGTTGGTCGGTGTGGTTCGTGTGGGCTCTGAGAAGGCTTGCTCTGAAGGAAGCTGAAGGTGGGGGCCTCTGAGACTGTTTCTCCATTTTGGACACGTGAGTAATAGGGACTGGTCTCTTTTCTTTGCCCCAACTATCTAAGGGCTTGGGCCTTTTGGCCCAGCCTAAACAGAAGGGGTATTTAAGCCCTATTCCCTTCTCTCCCTTTTTCTCTCTCTCTATCTCTAATTCCTTTCTTACTCCTTTTGTAATTAAACTCCAAAAAAGGCTGACGGCTGACTTGAGTTTTTCATTTAGGAATTACATAGCTGATTCCTTGGCGACCTTAAATTAATATATATCAGTCTTTTAAAGTGATTCCCTTGTTACAAAGGACACATGTGATACCCAGTGGAATCGTGGGTCAGCTATGGGAGGGGTGGTGGGAGAGGAAAATGATTTTTGTATACAATGAATAATTGAAATTGACCCAATAAAAGTAATGTTTAAAAGTAAAAAAAAAGATTAACAATGCCTTCCTCCATCAAAAATCATTAAATCAGGGACAGCTAGGTGTCTCAGTGGACTCAAGATGGGAAGTACTGGGTTCAAATTTGACCTCAGACACTTCTTAGCTTTGTGGTCCTGGGCAAGTTACTTAATTCCAGTTGCTTAGCCCTTACCATTCTTTTTTTTTTTTAATCCTTATCTTCCATCTTGGAATCAATAGTATGTATTAGGACCAAGGCAGAAGAATGGTAAGCACTAAGCAATGAGGGTAAGGTGACTTGTCCAGGGTCACAAAATCTGCAAGGGATTTTTGCTTACTTAACTTTTGTCTTCTTATTCACAGTGTCTAGCATACATATCAAGATCTTATAAGTGCTCTTTGGATTGAAACAAATATGTTAGATAAAAAAGAGGTAGCATGATCTAGCTAGAGTGTCTTGAAATGAAAAAGGTCTGAAATTCAAGTCCGCCTCTGACATACTAGTGTGACCATTGGCAAGTAGCTTCATCACATTTCAGTGCCTCCAAGCTACTGATATTTTAATTAAAGACAAGTTAATATGCATCAGTGGAAGAAGTTTTCACACTGGGACTTACTACACTGATGAAATCACAAGTCAGGAGCAAGTTCATAAGTCCCAAAATCTCATGGGATGGGAGTGGGGAGGGAAGGAAAAATTATGTAGGATAACTTCCTTATTTTGCTAGTGTTTATTTGCCCTAAATGACTTCTTGTTTTCCACTGCATATTGGCTTTTTTCTCCTCCTCTCACAGGAACATTTTATATGATTGCTTAATATGTGTTAGTTAAAAACATTCCCTTTTTTCTGAAATCCCAAACTACTCCACACAATTTCTTTAGAAACTAGAGAATGTTTACAAATAGACTCAGATTTTTTTCTACTAAGGCATTATGGAGGCTTAGAAATGCTGATGCAACTATAGTCATTTCTCCCAATTTGTTAGATCAATGCATTATACATCATATGTGTGGCTAGGAATAGCTTTTCTGAAGCATGCATGGAATTGATGTTTAGTTTTGTACTCCCCTAATCTAGAGAGTTAGAGAACTGATAGCAAGCAGACAAAAATGACCATATCCCAAACTCTTTTAAAATGGAAGGAAAAGATAAGGTTGTATTTATATATGTCTGAAAATAAAAGAGGATGTAATAATGAAAAATAAAAACGGAAGGAAGGAAGGAAGGAAGGAAGAAAGGAAGGAAGGAAGGAAGGAAGGAAGGAAGGAAGGAAGGAAGGAAGGAAGGAAGGAAGGAAGGAAGGAAGGGAGGGAGGGAGGGAGAGAGGAAGGGAGGGAGGGAGGGAAGGAAGAAGGCAGGGAGGAAGGGGCTCAATTCCACATTCAATTCAATTCAGCTCAACTCAGTTCAACAATTAAATAACTTCTCTCAAAAGAATTCTATTACAAATTGATGATATAATTTAGAAAACAGTTCTCATCTACAAAGAGCTTCTATTCTTGGGAGAAAAACATAAAAGGAGATGAGAAAATATAAGATATACAAGACAAAGCTATCCGGTTGACATTGGGGTGGTTGTGGAGGGGGTGCTACTAAGAGTGGTACTTCCCCAGCCAGATTTTTGACGTAGTTTTCTTCATTTCTTTTTTCCTGCTCTCGACTTTTTTCCAGTCTTTACTGTTCTCATTTCAACAAGACTGTATTAAAACCTTTTTGCTCTAAAAGCAGAGAATAGCTCAGGTCCTGGGAAGAATCTGTCTGGACCCATGTACTTCTTAGACCCTGGTAATAGTCCTACTTCTCCATCCAGAAGGAACTTCCTTTTCTCAGATGACAACCGTGTGACATCATTTGCCTCACTCCTCCTCCATGCCTAGAAGGACCCTTCTCAACTTACCCTTTAGACGTTTAAAAAAAAAAAAACCCAACTTCTGCTTTGAAGATAGGGGTAAGAGGATCTTCCAGCAAAAACAATTTGACATGGTCTGGCTGCATTTTTGCCATTTTTCTGACTGGTAAGACCACACTTAATATTGCATTGTCCCAGCTTTAGTACATAAAAAAGTCTGGGAAGGAGGAACTCTGGATGATATTCTGCATGAGATTTCATATTCAAAAATAAGATTCCCTTATCTCATAGACTTACCATTTTAATGAGCTCAGTTTTTGTGTCTTTGTGCTCACTCTGCACCATGCATGGTCTGTCTCAACTGGAGGCAGTGCTGGAGAGAGCCAAAAACAGTATTAGAATTCAAGGGACCTCAAAGCTCCATTGTGACTAATAGCCCCTTAAGATGAATGGGGACGAAGGAGCAAGACTGGCTCACCCAGAGAGGGCCGGATGGCATTTGCAGCCCAGAATGGTCACAGGCTTGATTTTTTTTTTCTGAACTAAAGCTTGGAGACCCCATGGTAAGCAGGAAAAATAGCAGACATAAATCTACACCATGCAAAAGTTGTGGAATGCACAAAGGCATGGATATAGGAAAATGATCCAAGAAGCTGGCTGTCTCTACTGTTCACATCCTAAGCAGGGAGGCTGTGTCTAAATGTCAGTCAAGTGGATCAGAGAGGTTTGTGCATCTTGACACAGCCTGAATTTCCATTTAAAATGTTGCCCTGGTCTTTCCTTTGATGTAGGACTTTTGTGCTAATTCAGGACCTTTGCTGCCAACCTAACGCATTATATTCGCCTTGGCACCTCTAGTCAGGGTTGGGAAACTAGTTGTCTGTTCTCAGAAACCTGTAACAAATCACTATAAGAAATGTGCATGAGCTTCCTTATCTTGACATATCTGCACATGCTTCTCAAAGCACATTGTTTTGCACATAGTAAGTACTTAATAAATCTTTCCTTCTTTCTTTCTTTCTTTCCTTCCTTCCTGCCTCCTTTCCTTCCTTCCTGTTTCAGCAAGAATCAATAGGTTGAATGATGGCATATTATGGCTTTCAAGACTCTACAATCTGTCCTGATTCTGAGAAAGAATAGCAGAGTGATGCTGGGGAAAGAGAACTGAATTTATAATCAGAGAACCTGAGTTCAACCTTGAACAAATCTTTAGGCCTTAATTTCTCAACCAGTAAAGTGAGGTTATTCAGCCTCCTTTTCCAGGTTTAAGGCCTTTCTAGGTTCAAAATCCATGTATCTATTAAAAGTGCAGGTCTTCCTTTCATTAATGCAAACTGCAACCCACCCAAAGTATTGAGAAGCAATTTGCTATAGCACAGTGTGTAACTGGGAATCTGTTACCCTAAAAACTGCATTTCCCAGGAGCCCACTTACTTCCTGACATTACATACTTCCTATAGACAGGGATAAAATTCAGTGGGGTTCTTGATCTCTCCTTCTTTTGCTTCCTGGGTTGCAACCATGGTGGTAAGCAGGGCTTTTGAACAGGTTGATTAGCCATGGGCACATTTTTTTATTTTATTACCATTTTATTCCTTTACTCCTAATGATCATTAATAAATCTCTTAAATATAATCTTTTTATTATTTTAGATTAATTTTTATTTTTACAACATAGAGTACTGCCCTAAGAGACTAGGATACCTAAATTCTAACCCTGCCTCAATCATGTAGTACTTTGTGACTCTGGGAAAATCATTTAATCTCTCTGAGCTCAACTTCCTCATCTATAAAATTAAGATTTGAACTTGAAATCCTCTGTTTCTTTCAGCTATAGATCTATGGTCCTCTGATCCTATTCAGCCCCATCTACCACAGTGTCCCAGATGGTACCCTCTGTTTCTTAACTATCCCCTTTCCTGCCAACTTGTTCATAGCCCCATTCTTTACCAGTACTTGTTATTCTTGCTACCCAAATTCAGGTCAGCCTTCTCAGATAACAAGGACAATCTCAAACTCCACCCTGCCATTAATCCAAAGCTTATTCTCCATATCTTTCCTAAGCAGCAGGAAGAATCACTGCCTATGCACACATTCAGCATTCAATCAACCCTAATTCAATTCAACCTAACATTTTTCTTGTCCCTTGCTTGTTTCATGTCTAATTTTTTTTTTTATGGGTGACAGGCTTATCATCAAAAGATCATAAAGTCCAAAGACAGGGAAAAGGACCTACATGTACAAAAAGAATTCTAACAGCTCTTTTTGTGGGGGGCAAAAGATTGGAAACTAATAGGATATCTGTCAACTGGAGAATGGCTGAAAAAGATCTGGCATATGGTTGTAAGGAAGTACTAAGAAATAAAAAACAAGATAAAAAAAGAAAGAAAAGGAAAGAAAGAAAAGGAAAGAAAGAAAGAAAGAAAGAAAGAAAGAAAGAAAGAAAGAAAGAAAGAAAGAAAGAAAGAAAGAAAGAAAGAAAGAAAGAAAGAAAGAAAGAAAGAAAGAAAGAAAGAAAGAAAGAAAGAAAGAAAGAAAGAAAGAAAGAAAGAAAGAAAGAAGGAAGGAAGGAAGGAAGGAAGGAAGGAAGGAAGGAAGGAAAGAAAGAAAGAAAGAAAGAAAGAAAGAAAGAAAGAAAGAAAGAAAGAAAGAAAGAAAGAAAGAAAGAAAGAAAGAAAGAAAGAAAGAAAGAAAGAAAGAAAGAAAGAAAGAAAGAAAGAAAAGAAAGAAAGAAAGAAAGAAAGAAAGAAAGAAAGAAAATACCTGGAAAGACATAAAGTGATGCCAAGTGAAGTAAACAGAACCGAGAAAACATTATGCACAGTAACAGCAATAATGTACAATGATCAACTATGAATGACTTGGCTATTTATAAAAAAAACAAGGATCTAGAACAGCTCCAAGGAACTGATGATGAAAAAGATATCCACCACCATTAAAAGAACTGATAGAGTCTGAATGCATATTGAATCATACCATTCTTTACTTTATTGCCTTGTTGAATGTATCTTTAGTATAAGCGATATGTGTCTTCTCTCACAACATGATGAACTTGGAACTATGTATTACATGCATATGTATAACTTATGTCCTATTGCCTACTGCATTGTGGAGGGGGGAAGAGGGGGAGGGAGGAAGAGGACATGGATGGCAATATGTCAGAAAATGGTTATTAAAATTATATCTACATGAAATCTGGGGAAAATATAATAAATAAAACCAAAAAAAAAATTGCCTACATGGAAGATGGTACATTTACCCCTAATAAATGCCACCTTATTCAAAACTATCCCAATTCAGTCTATCAAGATCTTTTTGAAACTTGACTTTATCTCCCAGTGTGTTAACTCTCCCTTTCAATTTGTATCACCTATTCCTACTTTTTTAACTATGTGCATGGAATATCTGCACAATGAATTTGAAAATCTCCAAGAGGTATATCATATGGAATAACAATATTTAATGTGGTTCATTTCAAAGTGACTTAAATTCAATAGAATGTAAACTCCCAAGGGCAGGAATTTATTAATTTTTTCCTGCATCCCTAATTTCTAGTACAGCATCATGGATGTTGGCTAAATATTTACAATATTGAATGTTGATCCATTCAAAACTGTGGTTACTCCTGAGGCTATATTTTGCTTTGTGTTACTGGCTGCTTCTTAATTGTCTGAAAACATGCCCAGGTCTTTGTCTTCCTCCAAAAACCCTCACTGGAGCCAACCATTGCCATTAGCTGTCGTCCCAAATCTTTCTTCACTTTAGTGGCTAAACTCCTTGAGAAGACCATCTACAGTAGATGCCTTCCCTTCTTTCTTTTCACTTTCTCCTTAACTCCTCAGTTTGGCTTCTGACCTGATCTTTCAACTGAAAAATTACTAATAATTACTTAATG